>NC_084598.1:28282221-28504721 GCF_033807715.1 Cololabis saira
GACCTGCTGTCTCTTTAGCCTCCATTGACTTCTTTTAACCTCCTCCTACCTTCCTCACATTGAAGCAGCTGCTTTCCTTCCCGCCGCACATTTCTGCATGGAAATGATCTAATTCCCATTATTTGGTAGTAAACTGGATTTTGCTGTGGGCTGAATACATAAGCATATCCTCAGATATGCAGCATTCTCTCTAGACAGGCATTCACCTGTCGAGAGATTGCTGAACATCCTCCAGACTGCGATAAAGGCAGTGAAGAAAAATTAAATACGTTTTTTTTCTCCCTCATTGTACCAATATTTTATGAGTCCCAAATTTAAGATCCAATTCTTGATCCATGAGTTGCTCTATGGTAGAAGTTCTTCTGTCACAATACTGTAATATGTAAAACTAGATCAAAGTTAATCAACTCAGTTGAACCCTTTTTTACCAGTGACCTCTACGTGCTGTAATTTGAGTGATAGAGGAAACAGAGGAAGAAGAGACAGCCAGATAGTTGCTTCAAAGGAGGGCCCTGTAGAGGACAGTCAGTGACCCTATATGGGCGCCTTTCCTGCACATAGCAGCACGTTTAAAGGGAAACTGATAGTCGAGTGAAATATCTGCCACTTACAGAAAAGAAGCAGGGACTGGGGAGGGCAAATAGGACAGAATGGATATGGATTGGGTCACTAGGCTGACTAGGCCATCCTAAGGAAATGAATATTCCTTGCAAAGTACACTTGGTGACACTTTGGTATAAGGACAATAAACAAGCACAAAGGAAATCCATTGCTTATTTTTATTTAGAAGATAAAGACACTGCAATGTTTTTGTTTTATTTTGTTTTTCAACATCAAAAGCATGCCCTTACAAGCAATAGTGGACAGTTTATAGTTTATAGTTTATAGTCCAACGATGTATGATTTGCTGTGACAACCACTTGACAGCTGCAGATTACAGTCTCTGAACAGTTGTTGTTTTAGGTTTCTTTAGTCAGTCTGAAGTGTATGTTTAAAACTGTAAAGTGAAGGGATTATTCAATCAGCGTTTTTCTTCCAGTGAAGTCTGTATGTATCCACTTTCACCTCTCAAGCGGATATACATGCTGTTGTGGGATGGACTTCCACTTTGTATCAGATGAAAGCAGTGTGGTGGAGGCTGATCTAAACATGCCCAGGGGGCTCGAGTGAGATTGGTGTCTCATTTTCAGGGGCAAACAAACACATACAGGGAGCAGACATGGCTGTCACATCTCCCTTTGCTGGCCCGTCACCCCTGAGGGTAGTGGGTAGGGGCAACCTCTGCGCTCTGGTGGTGCCGCACAAATCTGCATGTACTCATGCAGGGACAAAAATGTGTGGACAGATATGAATTTGTACCACATAGAAATACATCAGCATATGCCGTCTGTGGTTTAGCCACTGTACAAACTCTGGTAAAATGCAGTTAAAGTATTCCTGGTCATTCTCTTGAGATCACCGGTTTGGCCTTACAAGATGAAAATCAGCACAATCGGTCCTCAAACCTGGCTCCTTTTTTAACTTTCCCAGATTGATCAGTGATTGTGCTGGCGCCAAGCAGCTGTATAGCTTTACATCAGCGAGGAGGAGGTTTAGCGGTTTTCAATAGTATTTCAGGATATCCTTGCTGCTGCTGCTGCTGCAGTTTTTGGCAGACTAACAGCTGCCACCAGCATTAGTGAACAAGTAGACACTTCTTAATGTTCCCCAATCCTGGCCTCATGTGTCACATGGATTACATCACGCTGAACCCGGTTGCTAGCCACACTGGCCAGTTTGGTCGAAAACAGTGCGAGACCAGCTGCTTATAATGTGCTTGAGAATGTCCTTTATCCATGCTTTAAGGTTAGTAACAACAATGTTTGGACTGTGGACCAGCCCTTTTGGTGGCCTCTGTTTGCCCACAGAAGGCAAACAGAAAGGAGACACCTCACTAATTATATGCAATTTATTATTACAGATGAAAAGTGATTACTTACAGTCTCTGGACCAAGGGAAATTAGTTATGTAGCGCTGTTGCTTATAATTTGACAACACTGCCTTGAATTCAGTGAGATGTAAAATTAATTCTTGCAGTTGTTTTCAATGGGACTTTCATGTTTGCGTTGCTCAATGTTAAAAATCTGAGAAAAATACAAATGATTGGGCTTGGCTCAGTAACTTCATTGTGCAGGGAAAAGAAAGCCAAACTGGATGGGCTTCAGTGGTTTTTTAGGCCTTTTGAGGGTTGATGTGTCAGGATTTATGTATTTAATTACACAGTCATTCTACTAATGTAAGTGGGGGAAAAAAGAAAATGGATAAAAAGCTCCATCAAGGCCATAAGCTTGGAGTTTCCCTCTTACTGAAAGTTGGCCACTGCTGCTGTTTAGCTCCCCTTGAACTGAGCTAATACTTGTCTATTCTGATTAGGATTAGTATGTGTAGCATGGGCTCAGGGACCTGGGACACGTAATCTAATAAATCAAGATAAAAAACTCTGAGATTGGTTTACAGAGGACTTGGATTTACTGTTGGCCATCTCACAGAAACAGGGATTAACACAGCATTTGGCACTCGAGTTACACCCCCCAATTCTGTTCATAGGAAGAGAGAGAGAGACGGAGACCAAAGCAGAGGGAGGGAGGAAGACTTAGAGGGAGGGAGAGGAAGAGGGCTTTATATTGCCTAACAGACAGCAAGTAAAATTTGCAGTGACAAGGTCAGGTTAGTCCTTGTACAAAAGCCTTTGTCCATAGTCAGATTAAAGGTCCACCTACAGTTTTTTATACTTTTCAGTCTTGTTATTCATATTAAGGGGTAATCGTGTTTGTTAAGGGAAAAAAAGCTTAGTTGTAGTGAATGGTGAGCATTAGTTAGGTAATATAAATTGCTATAAATAATAACAAGTTTTTTCAATAAAACGTCTCTTTAAATCTAAAACATAATTTCTTGCATGAGTCTATTTTCTTTTTCTTTTTTGTTTTCACCATATTGTTCTTAGTTCATTGATATTTTTCTTTAAAAAAAAAGTGAGATCCAATCAGTAGGACCCTTTAAAGCACCATCTATAAAATGTTTGTCTAACCTTTATTGTATTATTTAACCTTAACTTTTGCATCCTGTTAAAATCAAACACTGCTGTCTCTCACAGCCAGAAATAACATATCTGCTACCTCTGTGTAAGGTGAAAATCTCACAGTTTTTACATGTTACATAGGTTAAGGACAGTTTTTGCTTTTTGTCGTGCTTTTTGTTAACTGCAGTAAAGTTGATCTTTCCAATCAGATTGGAAAGTTTTGGTGTTATTCATTGTAATCGAAAATAAGGATGTCAGATGTCAGGATGTCCATGTCAGAAATACCCAAGTAAATAGTTTTTAGTCTTATGTGTAAGCACATCATGTCACCTTACTCTCACTTTGTCAACACAGTTTCACCTGTGTTTCTCTGAGCTGCAGGCCTATCATCACTATGAAATTATGATATGAAAATGTGATTATAATGAGAGACATTTCCATTTTTTGATTTATTGTAAAGTACATCTCAATGATGTTCCCTTTGTTGTGGTACTTTATTATTAGCATAAGATCATTATTAAAATTGTAGCCAACATGGTGGCAGTATTGACAGAGTTTTCATCAACTGTATAAGTGGAAGCACCCATAATGCCAACTATTGGTTTATCAAGCAATAAAACATAAAACCCTCTTCTACCTCTTCTATACTTAAAACGTCATTGGACAACAATATCCCTGTCTTATGGTAAAAATCTGCTCAGTTATGAACAATAATGACTTGTTAACAAAACCCAGAAACTTTGTATGTCTTGGAAGAATTTGATGCTTTTTGAAGGATCGATTGTTAGACTCATGGCTTCCTTGCAGCCTGCGCCTACAGATCTGTCATAATATTGCATTTTAGGTGTTTCTGTATCATTTTGCAGGTCAGCTTCACACTACATGATTTTAAGCCCAATTTACACGTTGCTAAGCTTGACAACAAAGAAACCCTTGATTGGAAACTATTACCATTTGGAACTCAATTGTTATGTGTGAACTACTCAAAGATGCTTCAAAAAAGCTTGCTGACCCCCATTCTGATATCTAGTATGTTAAACATCTGAACCTGTTGGTGGCCTCACTTTTGAGGCAGGCAGGAACAGACAGAATCAGGGGCGCTGGAAAGCTAGGAATGAACTCTAGACAATCTGGCAACAGGAAGGTGGAAATGGGCCGGTATATAAGGGGAACTGAAGATGATGGAAATCAAGTGTGGAGCAGGGTGGGGAAGCACAGGTGAAGGGAATGAGTGGATTTCTGGCTGATGAGGGTGGCAAGATCTGGAATGACAGGAGAGTGAGTTAAACAGTAAAAAACCTATCCCCAATTGGGAAACCATGACAAGATCATTGGATAAACAGCGTGGACTCCTTATATATCAATTTTCAAATGAATAATTCCTGTTTTTTGTGCGGGTTTGTGTCATTTCCCATTCACACTTCTTTTCTATTTTTTTCAACCTTACTTGAAGACCAGATAAGAGTCAATGGTCATGTCCTAAGACCATGTATTGACCCATTATCAATGATCAGTCATGTGAACACAATGATTTCAAGACTCCCATTACGCATCATATTTATGTCAAATACCAAAAAATGCTAAAGAGCAAAAAAATAAAAGAAGCTCTACCTGTGAAAGAGATCCAATTTTTGGTTTTCTGTCAAATCTGTGCGTGTAAGACTTGGCCGCACTACTTTGTCAGACAAACTCAACAGTGAGTAAAGGTAACTTATTTGGTAAACTGAGATTTTTCATTTCCATTTTTGATAGTCTTGAGAATTTGGTCCCTCTAAAAGAATGCATAACACCTAATTTTTGTAAAATTACTTTTCACAATTATTATATTATAGTTCAATTATTTGCCCAATGATAGGGATAGGGATGTCAAATTAGAAAAATGTTACAGTAAAATGGGTTTTATCAAATGATATGTATCTCTAGTAATGTAATATTTAGACGTTCTTGTTTAAAGTTACACGGCTGCATCCTTGCAAGATAAGAAGTCTTATAAGACGGTAGTTATGTGGTTCAGCTTCTTTTCTACTTATTGTTTTTCTGAGAAACAAGACTTAAATATATCCACCTGAAATTTGAGCTCTTTCTATTTTCTCTCTGCTGCCAGGGTTTCGCATAAAGTTTTACATATCAAAAGTGGAAGGTTCTTTCATCTGCTTGTATGTCTTGTTTAGCAATATCAAACAGAGGGAATTCTTTCTACATACAGATATAAAGGTTGAAAAATCCTAGCAACACATCCCAGCTTGTAGAAAAAAAAAGGCCTTTTCTTTCAGAGGGAACGGTTAGCAATATCACTGGGCAATTAGCAAGGAAACTAGAGAGAAATGGAGAAGCCAATTACTTCTGTGAGTTAGCTAAAGGCCATTTTAAACTGTGTGCCCATGACATAATAATGTTTATGGTAAATATTATAGTTGGAGACAGTGAGTGCATGGCGTGAGAGGCAAAGAAAAAAAGGCATCAATCTCATATCGAGAATAATTTATTAAGATCTGAGATGCGGCAATTACGTGGAAAGGACCAAAAAGAAAAAAAAAGAAGCCAACCAACTCTCCAGGAACCGCATACATGATTGCAATCTTGATTAAATCCCCCTGGATCTAATGAGTTGATTTTCTGCTGTTAATATTGCATTGGCTGATGATGGATTCGTTAAGATAATGGAACGAAGCTAAAATATAAATGACTCCCTGTCAAGGAGCAGATTTTCGTCATTTTCCATCTGACACCTCCGCCGTGGGGATTTGGTGAGGCCTTTTTGTGTTTAGAACCATCAGGATCTGGAATACTAATTGCTCATGTGTGGACGCTTCTAATGCCTCTCCTCCTCGCTACAGCCCCTCCACCCCACACCCCCACTCCTGCCTATCGTCTTGGTAAATATCTGCTCCACATCTCTACACAGAAACAAAGAGAGCAGTCTTCTTTATTAAGGCTCATGGTAGTCTCTCTTTTTTTCCTCTTATAATGAAACATAACAAAACTAATTTCTGTTGAGTTTGAAACTTACGTTACTTTCTTTTCTTATATTGAACATAAATTTAAAGCTGCTCAATATGACACAGAAATAGGAGACAAAAACAAAATCCTTATGTGGTGAGCTTCTTCTATTGACCTGTAGGTTTGAAATGAATTAATAATATGGTCTCCCTTTGGTGCTGTGCAGAGCTAGTCTTTCTCTGTTTTAAATGGTCTGTCACTCAGGTCAACTGGGGAAGTAACATGTTCAATGTATAGGATATTGATCTTATCACATGCAGCAGAAGCTAAAAAGAGTTTGTAAATAGTTCAGAGGAATTCTATTGTTTAAGATTAACTCATGCATGCCAGCTGGGTAGATTATGATTATCAAGTAGGACGACTCGACATATAATTATATACAAGTTTTTAGTTGTTTGGTACAAGGGAAAATCCCACACTTGATGTAAAAAATTACACAGAAACTATGTGCGGTTTGTGTGTTGGACCTACAAAATCCTCAACTTTTTCCATAATTATCGTAATTACCATTGTTGTCAACTTTTACGCTTAGAAAGGAAGGGTCACGCCCTTCCTCTTTGGTGATTATGATATTGCTCCACTTTCTTTGCAATAGTACCGGGCAGCCCGCCTGATTGGCCCATACCCAAGACCCCTTTCTTCTGTGTGTCACTTTTTGTGCCCTTTAACATGGTTTTACTAAAAAGTCTTTTTTAATCAATCAAGAAGCAGGCAGAAAATAGGCTTTGTCATGGCCAGGCCTGGGGTCATGTGATGCCTGCTCTGCCTGGTGACAGGTCTTCAAAAGGGATAAAAAGGAATATTTTGAAGCTAAAATGGGGGTTTCCATGGCAGCCGCACTTGTTGCACATGGATCACCATTCTTTGGTTTTGCATGAGATTGAGGTTTCAAAGGGCTGGACAACAAAAATTAGGCGAGGAGGGGACAGCAAGACTGTGGAGGTAGCTGCCCTCCAGCCCCTGACTCTGTCCTCTCCTCGGGGAGAGGGAGAATAGGAGCCAGAAGTGACAGAACAAAAAGGGGCCTACTAGGTGCTGTCAAATATGCATGAGTAAACGACCAGTTGCTCATTCTGCAGCATGTTTAAAATCTCTGAACAAAACACAGACTAGAAGACACAAAGTACAGACTTATTCAGTGAGAAGTGTATTCTTGTTGCGGCTTCCACTTCATGTAATTAGAGGTTGTTTCATGTAGAATGAGGTCACGTAAACTTGTAAGTTTCTGAGTTTATGTGTGGGAAATGAAACCAGGAAACTTAGACAATAGACTGGCAGTCATTCCACTGAAGTGGGTTATTATTTTAAAACATTCTGTTCGGTTGAGTGCATGTTTGCATGTTCCTGTTATTTAAATTTGTAATAATTGAGACGCTATAGTCTGATCTAAGATCTTAACTGGTTGGTATCCTAAAGTTAGAAAGACCTTTAACTTGTGTGGGTATTCTTTGTCTATGTCTTATATATGGATGCAGACACAAGGAGCTTTCAGCTGCTTCCACCTCCTTAAAAATGTGGAAGTTATTAAATATCACAGTTATAAGCTTTGTACCGCACCTCTAATTCCTCTTAAAATAATGCAATCTTCTGTCTTTGAGAAATGTCATTATGAGGTCAAGGTTTTTACATGTCAGGAGTCCTTTAAGTAATTTGCAATAATTTCCATAACATCATCATCACCTCCCTCAATAACAAACAAGGTTACGCGCACAGTTTACTCCTTATACTCACACAGTCAGTGTTGGTGGGATTCAGACGGTTTTACAATTAGATAAAAGAAATCCAGGGGCACGTTTTGTGTTTGTTGCTGATTAACATTTAACAGTTTTTAGTATATTAAAAGATAATCCATATCCGTGTCATGCTTCAACAGCAACTGATTGTGAGGAAATTTTAAAATATATGGATAGATGAAGCTGCATGTTTGTTGTCATCTTTTTGAGGTTCTCAGCAATGTGGTGGCAGCCTGTTTAAAAGGTTAACACAGTTGGGATATGTTTCTTGATGGGATTTTATCATGCTAGGCATGCTCTGTTTCCTGATGAATATATTAAAATTATTACTGTGCAAACAGAGTTTCTAATTACTGACCTGCTTGCCATTGTACTGTGCGTTCTGTATGCCCCCCTTCTTCTCCATGCCTTGTTTATTTATCTGCACCAGTGAATACAGAACAGTCTATGCAATGTCATTTCCATCCACATGAAAATGATTTTGAAAATGCCAATCTTGCCTATTATACAGTGTAATTACTTGTCTGCTTTTTGATTTTATCATATTTTCAGCCAGTGGGAAGATACTTGGAGAGGCTAAACATCTTAGTGAAGCTTTTCAGCAGATGATTTACTGTTGGGGGCAAGAAAAAAAAAACACTTTACAAATGAAAGCACTGTTTTCCACATATAAGAAGTCAGGCACCGTAGATTATTGAGGGGTTTACCTGCTGTGTGCTGGGCTTCTTTAGGTATTATGTCAAGTGAAAGAAGCATTTGTTTTGATGTCATACCTGAGTGTAGATAAAATGATATTCCCTACCATGTCCTGCATATTATTTGAATAATATTTTATGATATGGGTACATGGAGCCACCTTATATACTTACATGCGTACATATATAAGATTATATATATATATATATATATATATATATATATATATATATATATATATATATATATATATATATATATATATATATATATATATATATATATATATATAAGAATTTGCACTATAGCTTTCCGTGACTTAACACGGCTTTCAAAAAATGTAACTTTTCAAGTTTATTATGTTGCCCATTGCTGCACCTCTGAAATGTCATCCAACTGCTGTATTCCTCACAAGCAGGTGCCTTTATGTGTGACCCTCAAAAAGTATGTGCAGCGGGAATGCGTTACCCCCTGTTACTGGAGCATTTGCACTACATTATGGGAAAGGGCAACCCTGTTGTTTACTTGTCTGGCTGTAATGTTGCACAGGGGCTTGATCAGGAGAGTTGATAGGAGCTGCAATTTAAAGAGAGGACACTGCAGCTCTGAACAAAAACAATTAAAGGAAAATGAAAGACGGCCCCCAAGGGTTAAAAATAGAAAATTATCAACATGCATGCTGGATTCCACTATCCCCCACACCACCTCCTGCACCAGCACCCACCCACCCCCCTTTAAACTTACTGGGCCTGCATTGTTATGTATGATCAGATCTGCCAGTTCTTCCTCTAAGCTCCTTGTCACATTTTGACTTAATGAAGTGCAACTTAGAAGGGAATTGGGTTCATCATGCTAGTCGCACGATGCTCCCTTGTTGTAGCAAACAGGAGTGGCATGGGACCGAAGCGCTACAGCGCGAGTCGTTATCATTCCGGTCAGTCTGTTTAACACAAAATTAAACAAAGAACTAATTAGTGCCTCATGAATTAATAACTGCACTGTTGCCGAGAAGAAGTTAGGTTGCTGAGGGGAGATATAAAATAAGTAGCAAGATCAGGTTAGAATTATTATTACTTTTTTCTCAGATACATGTGCTCTCAAGGTTAGGAAAGTTTTGAGAGGATTTAAGAGAAACTCAAATGGTTTTGAAAAGTCTGTCCTGCTGCAACACTCCCTCTCCCTGTTAATGGTTGTCATATAAGAAGCCGTGTTTCTCTACTTATGTTGTAAGGAAGAGGCATCTAGTTTTAAACATCAGCCCTAGATTTTCAGCCATATGTATCTCTTTATATTCGCTATTTCCACTCAACAGTTTTTTTCTTCCGAATATATTAGTCTTTGTATCCCATCCAGGAATATTTTTTTTCAAAAAGTTTCATGAATAACGCTGTGTTGAATTGCCATCAGCTAAGAAGTAGGAAGTTGCTGTTAAAATGTTCATTTTGAGTCTGGCTTCAAAACTCTCAAGTGAACTATTTCTGAGAAACTTAAAATGGAACGGACATGGTTAACTGTACTTGTACAATTGCTCCCCATGTTTCAAAGGGCTTTACAAACTGTAGCCTCCTCCCTCAGTGCTTTCCCCCAGCTGGGACGTGGGGCCGGTGTATCTGCACATTTTTTTTTCTTCTGTGTATGAAAAGCATGAAGTGAACAAAAGCAACAACAGTCCTCTTTCTCTGTCTTCTTTTTCCATCATCTAGAGACTCGCAACATTCTGTCAGCCACCGCAGATTGCATGAGCTATGTAAATGCAAGAACCTGCATAGATGCATAGTGCTTGGAAATAATCAGTGTCCAGGTTTTTAATGTTTTTCCTTTGCTCTCTTTCTCAGATGAGGTGAGCCCCCGTATGGATTGACTCCCCAGGAAGAGAAAACGAGGTAGGGCAAATCCCCAACATGACTGATTACTGTCCCCACCATCTCCCCTGTTCATATCTCCAACAATATCAGGCATCTTCATTAATCCCAGTGGATCAATGTGTCTGGGGGTTGTAAAAATTGACAAATGACTTATTAGAATCCCACCGTTTTATTTTCCAACTGATTAACTCACAGCAATGTTGTACACTATGCAGGCTCACTGATGTATCTGTTTTCCAAAGAGAGCCCCCCCCCTCTTTTTCTCCATCACTCTCTATCTCTCTGTGTTACTGTGAGGGATCCATACTGAATAAAATGCATAACATCGGGTGTTGGAAGCCCTGTCAGGCTCCAACGATTCAAAATGACAAAAACAAAAAGGTGATTCATATGTAGTATAAATTTACTGCAGTTTAATTAGAATAGAAATATATATATATATGTATATATATATATATATATATATATATATATATATATATATATATATATATATATATATATATATATATATATATATATATATATATATATATATATATATATATATATATATATATATATGTTAATGAACACAAAACATTTACTTTGAAATATACAACTGCTTTACACTGCAAGTAATAGAAATACGTTTATTTACGCAACATAATATCTCAGTTTTCTGAGCATGTGTTGAAGGTTTTTGTTATCTAGGCTACACTGTTCTGTTATATGCAGCTGGATTTTCCTTTATGCCTGTTTTATGTCTTGTTGTTGTTGTAGCAACATCCCACATTGTCATCCTGACAAAATAATATAATTTTTTCCACTGTGTGGCATTTATTACTGTAACAGACATTTGACACAGACATCTAAGTACAGATGACATCCACCAAATTAACAAGAGTATAAAACCTTTTGTTGCTGATAAAAAATCTGCCTCTGTACAATTTGACTCTCGAGAGGACACTAATGACTTGTGACTTGAAGAAACTGGGTTGCTTTTTTTTCCCTCTCTGTGAGATGAAACCTTCTGCGCTAATGATATTAGCTGGTATGAGCACAATGCTGATGTGGGAGTCTGTCATGAGGATGCATACAACAGTCCTTGCCCCTGGCCTCCTAGTCAAGAGGGATCTAAACATTCAGAAGTGACAGTCTGGGCTGTCTCATGTCAAACTAGAGACCCTCGTTGTCACTGGGGGGTGGCATGGCCGTGAATTGAGGTGGAGGGCTACACCACACTCTTTTGTTTCTGCTGGTGTCACTCACACACCAGAAAGAAGACACACTCCTTGCATCAATCAGACCCCAGATTCATGCCCAGTGTACCTCATCCACGGAGTCCTACATGGACAGATGAACTAAGTGGAGACTCTGATGGGTGTAGGTACAGCCACCTGTGCACCTGAAAACGCACTCACAGACTGATACATAGCAACATACACATACGTCTTGAAACACTTTGCTCTTTAAGTCCCTTAAAGCAAAGTAAAGTGAGTTTCTACTGTAGTGTAGACTGCTACTGTTTGTCTAACCACAAAACAACAACATAAGTGAGCACAGTAAGCTTAATTGGCTTTTGATGTATGCTAATGAAACTAATCATAACTGGCTCTAACACTGGGCTGCCATGACATGCATTTGGCTCCCACAGACTTTTCTAGAAGATGGAGGCCCTCCCTTAGACAGTAGGAAGAAAATTAAACCACCAAAATTGTTTTCATTGGTTACAGGGATAATCTCAGGGGACTTCAAAGGTTTTAATTGAGCTCACAGAGCAGAAATTTGTATGACTGCTTACCAACAACATCAGTGCCTCCTTTTTACTTCTCAGTGAAAGATTTAGTTGCTTGGGTACGATTGGTAAATAAAATTATGATCGGCAAGACCATCATTGTTATAGTTTAGGACTTTGCTTGGACTTTCTTTTCTTTTACCTGTAGGGAATTTTGCAACCCTGAATTAGAAATATAGAGAAAATACAAAAGAAAACAAAAAAAAAAAATTAAAAATGATGATGAGAGTTGGGTTTTACGTCATTGGAGAATATCATGTCTTAATTTATTTCGTTGAAAACATCCATCCATTCCTGCATTTCAGACTTGCATAAAAATAAACAAGTTTGGATGGTTAAGCTGTTATAACTTTGTAATGTAGACTTTTCCCACAATGCTTAGAAAGCTTTCTGGCATTAATGATACTGCGAATGTTGCAATAAAAGGTTTCAGGTGTCAGTTTGTCCCATTGTTTTTAAAAAGGCATCACGGTATCTGTTTGATGTATAGAGTCGTGATTGTTGCATTGTTTATTTTATTTTTTTTTCACATGCTCTCCTGGGGACAGGTTAACACTGAATGCAATCCAGTCCAAATCGCACATCTTCTTCTTTCTCAGACAGGAAAACGTTTTTATTGTTTTTATTGGGAAATTAATGGATGTTCCTGGAAAATATGTAATCTTGAAGGCAGCATACCAGTTGTCTAATGTTGCTCTTAAATGTTGAAATGACATGTGTAAACGGTCGTCCAACCATCCCAGAAGTGTTACTTTAACAGGAATACTGATACAATCCATTCCCTCACAGACTCTGGTCTTTAAATTTGGATGCTCATTTTTTTCCATTGTTCCTGGTACAGTTTGAGTATTTCTTTCCAAAAAAGATCGCAAATAATCTTTTGACCTTTATTCGACAGTGTGAAAGATTATTGTCAAGTGAAAACTCTTTAGGGGAGTTTTTCCTTTCCGCAGTCACCTGATGCTTGTTCAGGATGGGGGATTGTATTGTAGAAAACTTTTTATTATTGTTATTTTATTGGCTTTGCATTAATTGGACTAATTTGGAATGAGTTGAGCTGTAGTGCCTTAAGATAACATTTGTCATGATTTTGTGCTATCACTGAAGGTGAATTGAATTGAATTGAATTGAATTGAATTGAATTGAATTGAATTGAATTGAATTGAATTGAATTGAATTGAATTGAATTGAATTGAATTGAATTGAATTGAATTGAATTGAATTGAATTGAATTGAATTGAATATGAATTGAATTTAGGACCGTAACCAATATTCCCAATACAAGTTGTCCCAGCAAGTTCAGCCCAAGGTTATTTCCATCCAAGTCAAGCCAAGAACTACATCGTAGAGACAAATATGGCAGTCAAAGACCAGATCTCAGTCTGTTAGAAATGCTACAGCAGGATCTTACTGTAAGAGTGCTATGCATAAACAGTTGTCCACAGAACTAAATGAACTGAATTAACTCCACTTCTACAAGTAATGGCATCATGGGGTGTATTTAGTTTTGTTTTTACACACTGTTTCTGCATTTTGGCTTAGTTGTTGTTTAATAGATATTGAACCACTATAGTATGTTTTCCATCTGAGATTGTATTTAGCAAAGCCCAAGACTTAATAAGCACCATGACTTTTTTTTAAATACATTTTAATGTGTAGAGTCAAGGTATACCTCCCCAACCTCCTGAGACCCTGCGTTCTCATATGAGGACATTACATTTCTGCTGTTCTGCGCCATGATACTTCATTTGTACGAACATTGACCCATTGTCCTCATCCGGGACCCCCGCCTGCACCATCTAGTGGTCTCATAATGAAATTACACTAATTTGGGAAAAAACAAGATGGCTGGGATCTCAATGAAAGTCTTCTATGGCAGCTCCCGACAGAAATATGGACAAGGTAAAAATCCTAACCTAATTTTATGATTGAAACTAGTATATTTATGCACAATAACGTCTGCAGCTTCACATGGCATGCTTTTTTGATATAATTGAGTAATATTAGCAAGCTACAACGTCTGTAAACATGAAGTACTCGTTTGAGGACATCAGGTCTATCTTCACTGCAAACACGTACATTCTTTCCAAGAACATTTGTCTTTATTTCTTGCCCAAATGTCCAATTTCTAGTCAAAATAAGTCTCATTACACTTAAAATACTTGTTTTTAGATTTCCATTTGTTTAAAGCACATTTTCACTAGAAATAAGTAGAATAATCTGCCAGTGGAGCAGGTTTTTATTTCCTTGTATTAGGAAAGAAAACAATTGAAAATGATATATAAATATAAATGATAGAGAGGTATAACCTAATACCCATGTTTTTACTCTGTAGCACTTTATTTCATTCAAAATGCTGAGTATATTGCAAATAAAATGTATCATATTTTTATTATTAGAACCTGACCAGGATGTTCAAGGATGCAGGGCAGGACCAAGAAAGGGAAATAGAGAGAAAATAAACCCATTGTCCTCATGTGAGGCCATTGGATTTGACATAGTTCAACAGCAAATAGAAAGCAAAAATTGAATTTCAATAAAAATTAGGTCCTACTGATCCCAAATAGTAAGGAGACATAAAAAACATGACATTTTCAGGAAATGTTAAGTTTTCAAATTTTGCATTAGATGCAATTCACTGTCTTAGAGCAGTTTTTTTTTTTATTAGTTGTACCTAATAAAGTGGCTGGTGAGTGTATCTCAGGTACATACAGTGTGCAATAAAGTAAACAAAAGTCAATCCAAGAATAAACCCAAACCCTTTTTATTTGCTTTTTATATAGGGTTCTAATTTTCTTTATTGTTTGTTTCAGATTTTGTTACTTTTTCAGTATTGTCTGAAGAAGACCAATAATTCTTTAATGAAAAATAGTTTATGCAGTCATGCATAAAAGTAAATACAGCCTACAGTCTACTGTAGAGAAGAAGATTTGTCTCACTGAGGGGGAAAAAAGCAGCAGCAACCCATGAAATTCTATTTAGTATTATTGTATCACTGAGTGATACATAATAATAATCCTAAAGTGAAGGGTTGCCTTTTGGTTTTCTACACTTTTCTTTCTGCAACATTTTTTTCTGTCCTTTAAAAATTTTCAGTGTGTCAAAGCAAAAGCTACATGGAAACTAGAGCCCTGTGTAAATATTTATGATGTAACATCTCCATGTGAATAGACTTTCTTCCCAATCCATCCATCATTACCGGCATATTGTGAAAGCCCACCTCCCGGCGGTGGCTCAGGGCCTTAGGAAGCTCAGACAGGAGCGGCGTGTCCCCCTCTCATTCAAAGTATTTGTTTTTCTTTTGACTGTTGGCAGCCCAGCTGTGAGGGCATTTCATGTGCCAGACCCTTCATTCTCATTCAGGGATGACTTCAAAGACCATTTTTGCCCATTGTTTCTGTGACGTGGCTGTTGGACCTGAAAATGCCCAAACAGAAAAATGTGATGTAGGTCAAATTACAGAGTTGTGCCCCTGAAAAAAAATTGAATTCTTATTGTGAAAACATAAAGCCCTGGTTACCGTCTAACCATTCTGCTTCTGTGCATGTTGTCCACATACCTCTTTATTTGTTTATAATGGAGCTCAAGGCTAGTTGGGAACTGTAGAAAAAGGCTGGACTCAACAGTGGTAGGCATTATTTATAGAATATATGTATATATATATATATATATATATATATATATATATATATATATATATATATATATATAAATACATCACATATATATATATATATATATATATATATATATATATATATATATATATATATATATATATATATAGTTTTTGCTTTATATCATATCATTTTTGCTGCTTTGCCTTTTGCTGCTTTGCCTCCCCCATTTTATAACCCTACTCAGTATCAAAATAACAAAACGCTTACTTATTGTGACTGTGTTATCCAATACTTTTATGTTGTAAAACATACTGAGTGTCTGTGTTTTAGGTTATTTGCCCATGCAAGGACTAATGAAGCGTACAGACTGACAGAGAGTATCTGTTTGGACCTGTGCTTGCAGTTTTTTTGCCTTATGCAACATGTCTTTATTTGGTATAAACAAAGTGGGATGAAGGTTCTGCTGCAGTTTTTTTTTCATTTTTCAAAGTTAACAGCCCTTAAGAATGCAAAGGTACAGTAGATTTACAAGGTTGTATGTTTGCAAAAGTAGGTAAGTCTGCTGCCTTACCTAAGTGGATTACAAGGTTTTAGGCTCTTCTCCTTGCACAACTTATTGGCAGAAAATAGGCGTTGCAGACGTTTGCCAAATATCGCAACCCTAGCTCTCATCACATCATTAGCCAGGGAGGACTGTTGAAATGTGATTAATACATCATCATTTTAACATACTGAAATACTGAAAAGGTAAAATGGTTCATTAGAATGTTTGTAGAGCTCAATACTGCCATCCAAGTTGATTCATTTATTTGCAATGATGAGATTCTTTTGTGATGTATTGCATTGTAACATCTATCTAAATAACAAAAGATATCTTTCCCATACACAGTTGTTGTGCTGTTAATATTCAGTCCATGCAACAATGCACACGGGAGTAGAGTACTGAGACAAAACTTAGCTCAGATCACGGGAAAAGTCCATGAAACATTATGAGCGTCATCAATCGATGTTCAAGCTTCTAGTACTGGGCATTTCTTCCTTGGCTTTTGTATCTGATTACCTTCAAACAAAAATATTGCTCATGTACTTTTCAATTACAACTGGTTGAGTGCTGAATGATGCAATTCACTATCTAAGAGCAGTTTTTTCTTTCTTTTTGTGCTCACTTTGTGTGTGTTTCATTTTGTAAGCCTTGGATGGTGTATGCTGAATAAATGCCTTTTTTTCCGTCGTTTCAAGTGCCTCTTTTCTCTCTGCATCCATTCAAGCTTTCAATACCTTTTCTCCCCCTCTCTTCTCCTGTCTCTTTTTCCACAAGCAGGAGGGTTTTACTTTACTCCTTTGTCATCCTAATTGATTGCATTAACCTTTTGAGTATTGAATTTCCTGTGCATCATGCCGAGCACAATGTGGAATATTATCATAATCCTTCCAAGTAATGGACACAGGGCAATCAACAATGCTTTAGGAAAAGTACATCTTTGAAAGATGGAGCATCGTATTATTTGCCGTCCAAATACCTGAATATGCTAAGATTGTTGAGCTTTGAGAAAGTTTGTCAATAATTTGAATCTTTTCCTTTTTTTTTTCAATCAGTTTAAGAGGTTGGAGCGCCATTATTAATTTATCAGTGCAGACTAAGGATGTGAAAGTTTTTGTGACTTCTTCCCTTAAAGAAAATAAATGATGTGTTAATGACTCTTATATTCCACAGACATGATCTTCTTTTTCTGACATGTTATTGTGATAATTTGGCTGCATAACACTAATAATCAATACATTTAAAACAACGGTATGACATTTTTTTCTGAACAGTGACATAAGTTACCTTGTAGGCCACCAGTGGCATTTACAGGATTCTGGCAGAATGAATTCTGCTCTTAATTTGAGTAGTTTGGAATATTAAGCTAGTATTACCTGCCGATGTTATCAGTTTAGTAAAGATGGTGCTCTTTCAGGTAAAACTTTCAGCTGAAAAACAAGCTACCGACTTTTCCACCCATTCGTTCATTATATATACCCTCTTATTTCAGTTCAAGGGTCACAGGAATCTGCTGGAGTCCAGCCCATTTTCTCTTCGGGCAATAGGCAGGGGTAAAACCTGGACAGGTCGTCAGTCTATCACAGTGCCACATATAAACACATAACCACTCACACTCACTCCTATGGACAATTTTGAATCACCAGTTAACCTGACAGACATGTTTTTGGACTCTGACGGGAAGATGGAGCAAACCCACGCAAGCCTAGGGAGCTCATTCAAACTCAACACAGAAAGACTTTTATTTTGAAAATTCTTTGCCTAGTTCAACAGCCAGTGTGAGACTTAGTGCTGACCCAAGGTTTTAGAACCCACATGTTTATTGGTTTGTGACAACGTTTAGGAAACCTTTACATGGTTAATGCAGAAAACCATACCAATCATCCTAATGAGCATAACACAAGGGTGCTGGATGGAACAGATGAGATCCTGCGGTCAGTTCTTTAGGTGAGTTCGTCTTCAAAATCAAAATAATTTTGAAGTGAAACAGACATATAATTTACTTTGAATCTAATGGCATTATTATTACCATTATTGTTTGGAGAAAAAAAAAAAACACTCATTACCTAACAACATTTTGGAGAATGTGCTTGAAATACTTGGTGAAATGGTGATAAGAAATGGCTTTTACTACTCAAGGTTATTCTACGTTGACACTGGCCTTTCACACAGTGCTTGTGGGTTATTGCCAAACTAAGTTATTATCATTATTATATTAAAAGTCTGAGTTACTAGTATGACTATATTAATGTTGGATTACAGCCTGTCCTAACTGCACGCGACGCGAACGAGCGTCAGTGGCAAAATCAATTCCATTGCTTTATTTTCTATTGGACTGTCCTAACTGGCGCTAGCGGCCAGTTAGGCTGTAGGAAACAGTCATGGACAAGGAACGGCTCATCCATTTAGTTGAAATGAGAAGTTATCTCTATGATACCTCCTCATTTCACTACAAAATCCTCAATAAAGTGGCAGAAACAGTAAAGAAACAACATTTTAAGAAATAAGAATAAGATAATGGGATAAGATAATAAGATAATATTTCTTTCTGCCACTTTATTGAGGTTTTTGTAGTGAAATGAGGACGTATCATAGAGATAATTTCTCATTTCAACTAACTGGATCAGCCGTTCCTCGTCCCTTACTGTTTCCTACAGCGCTTTCAATCGGCTTTCAACGCGAGCGACAGGAAGAAAATAGAAGAACATTTAAATATCACAATATCAAGCTTGTTTTCTGTTTAGAAAGTACAAACGTAGGAAGATAACAAGTACTCACGCATCTTTTACTTGTCTCTTTACTCTTTTAGGAGTTCTTTTAGGAGTTTCTTTCAGGAGCGCACGGGCGGGTAGTGCGGCGAGTAAAAGGCGAGTTTCAGCTGTCAATCAAAATAACATGGGGGCCCATAACGCTTTCAGTGTGGACAGAGAGCGTTCGATGCAAAGCAGTGCGACGCGATAGTCGGACGCTCGCGTGCAGTTAGGACAGGCTGTTATAGCAAAACCCCAAACATGTGCTAGGATTTTTACATGTTAGTATAATTTAGGATATTTTAATCTGCTTCTAAAAAGTAAGCAATCATGTTACTAGTTACTTGCTGAGAAAAGTAACTTGGGTAGAGTAGGGTACTTTTCCATTGCCAGATCAACAGTCCCGTGTAAATCCTAGCATCAAACTGAGAGCTAGCTGTTGTTGGCGCTGCAGCATTTTCTGTGTTGTGGAAAAGTTGTTAGCCTGTAGATACATAGTTACAAATACAAAAAAACTAATCTCCACTGCTACCACTATTAGTCAGAATATGCATTTCAACTTTCAACAAATCGTCAAAATATCTGGAGAACCTTTTGAAAACAATGATGGCTACAGACCTGGAAATGATGTGGAAAACCTTGTCCATTTCCATGGATGTATGCTAGAAAGGCAACTCTCACCAGTGGCAACTCACTGGGGTTGGATAAGATGTTGTATTGGGAGTCTTTTAAAAGACAAAAAAATTGTTGCGTAGAACCACCAATATAATATCCTTACTTGCTATTCCCATTAAAACAGTCATAATCTAGTTTAATCTTGTTCCCAAACAAACCAAGTGAAGTTAGTTGTCAGAAAGAAGTGTGGAAGTAACTTGGATCTTGTGATTCTCTGACAAAATGTAATATACATAATTTCTCTTCTACAGCGACTCAGGAAGTAAGGTATGTTTGTCCAAATGATGAAGAAAACTTGTCTAAGACTGAGACAAAGAAAGCTTGAATATAAAAACATCCTCAAATACTACCCTTGCGTATATTCGGCTTCAATCCGTTAAACCGATCAATACGTTTACCTAGTTCCCCATGTAAAACGGAAAATGTGAAGATATTTAAATGGATAATTGCAAATGCAACCTGTTTGTGACACTAGATGAGAATGGTTGATCTAAGCTATTGAACACTCAAAAAAAAGTCAACCTCATGATGGCACCACAGGAAAGTAGAGGATTGCTAATGGCAGAGGGTTTCTCTCTCTGGGGACCATGAATGCTTGTACAAAATTTATTAGTGATCCTACAAATAATTGATGAGGTATTTCAGTCTGGGCCAAAATGGGCACCAACTGACGGATGACATTGCCATGCAAAGATATTGCAATATAAATACATTTTCTAGTTTTGGAACATTTTATGTTTGACCATATATATATATATATATATATATATATATATATATATATAAATATATATATGTGTGTGTGTGTGTGTGTGTGTGTGTGCGTGCGTGCGTGCGTGCGTGCGTGTGTGTGTGTATACAGACGCGTGACGTGCACATTCATGTTGCAGCAGACGATCCATTTTTCATTAAATTTCTAAGCGATAGACACAATCCAGCAAAATGACAATATTACATTATAGTGAAATATGATTCAAAGCTAATTATTTCTTTGCTGCAGATATATTTGAGGGGTCAGCATAGATGAGCTTTGGTAACAAAGTAAAAGTGATTTACCACGGCACGGACTTTGATCTCTTTACCTGCTTTACAATAGCCTGTTTCGGTTTGGACAGTGTTAGTGGGTTTTTTTTGTTTTTGTTTTAACCATTTTTTAATTGTTTCTCCTTTTGAGAATAATGAGAGTGAACTTTCTCTTATTGGTTTATTATTACGTGTTCTCCTGGCCCAGAATGATATGAATGAGTGGGGACTTTGAAATAAATTTAAACAGGCATTACTAGTATATTCCCCTGTAACACTACACCTTAGCTACTTCAATAATATTAAGGCCCCCAAGCTTAAAACCTACAGAAGACACTCCAAGGATAACAATGCAATAATAGCCTGCTAACAAGGTCGGAGGTAGCCTATTGAGTTAAATCTGTTGCTGTAGCTATTCTATTTAAACACAATAGTAAAGGAATAAAAAGTAGTTTACGTTGCAGGACCAATGTAATACCCATAACTGTCTTATAAAGGCTTAATGTCAGAAGGCTTTAGGAGAAGTGTCAGTTGAATAACACTGATCAGCCTTGAGCTTGGGAATTAGAGACACCAAATCTTTGTACATAACGTGGCAACTGGTAGAGTTTAGAGCAATGCAGGTGTCCAGCATTATTTGCAAGACAATTTTTGTACATTTTAGGTAGGTTATCATAGTAATTTACAGCAATGATGCAGTTTTGAATGAACAAAAGCATAGTATCTGCTGTTAAACAACAAGTATTATGTGGTCTATACCTGTAGCTAACATTAGTGGCAAGGTAAGATATAATTTATGTGAAATAAAAAGTGTTGTTGGTCATCTACAAACAGTTTCAGAAGCTCATATCTTTATGCTATACAACACCTAGTTGCACTATAGGTGAGTTCTGTGGGCTGTTGTATGTTTATGTGCTAACATTTTACATGCATTAAAGTCATTGATTGCTAAAAACAAAACAGGCCAAAACTGTTATCCTGTTTCCCTGGAAACAGTCAGTATTATCTGGTTTGTGTTGATGAACTGAGGCAAAACAACCATGTAATTCATATCAAATCTATTATATTTTTCAGCACAAATAGGAAAAATCAATTGAAACATGGATAGATGTTAGCTGTGATCAATACTGTTTTCACAGGGATGGTGCCTTTGAGTTTAATTGAGGCCAGGTTGCACAAAGCTAGCCAGTGCTGCTTGGGATGCTTATGAACTGCAAAAATACATAGTCAGAGGGGATGCGCTCAACATTTGGGAAGATCTTTTGGTATCATTCACCTTAGTTTTATTGATCAGATGGGAATCTTGTGATTGAGTGAGGGTGAGGGTCAAAAAATAAGTCAAGGTCAGTCAACAGCACAAAGCATAATCCAGTACATCTTTTGTATTCAATCAAGCGTCACTAGTATTCCATTGGGAACTTCTGTGCCCTCAGCATATGGAAACTAAGAGCCCTTAGTTCAATTATACAAGCCCATTGAGCTTCAGAATATTGACATATCTCTGTATTCTGAAAATGTCATGGATAACGATCAACTAGTTCACCGGAAAATGCTTTCATAGAAACCAAGATTTGGAGGCAAGATGGAGAATGTATTGAATTTCTGGACTTGCTATAAGGTCAGGATACTAACTTAGACTGCAGGTGTTTTGATATCTAGAAGAACGTTTTACGTTTTCTTTTTTTTTTCCCTTTCTCCTAAGCAATAATTATTACACATATTTTGCCACTCGGAGTGATCACAGAAATAATACATATCATATTGTGAACCAGGTGTTTTGCAAAGGTGGTGATAAGTGGGCTGAGTGGTTACACAACAACGATCTGGTTATGCTCAGTGATCACTTAATTTCCATTATTGCCATCTGGTTGCACAGAGAAAGGCTTTACCCACAGATGAAATAAATTTAAAAAAATCTAAAATCTGTCTCAGTTCATTGGTCATACAGAGCTGTCTAATTGTGAGGAGCAGACAGTTGCTTTAATTAAGACTTTTCAAACATAATACCGTAAGAAGCAAGTTAGCCAGTTGGACATGTCTGTTTTGTCCACATGTCATTAGCACCTGTAATGACATATTACATTACTTTTCTAAATGAATATGCATGAACTTGAGATCAGAAAGCAAGTACAAGATGGCCCTCATAGTTGGAGTAAAATCTGACCATCTCTAGAAAATGACTTGCAAATATAACTCACTTTAGCTTTAACTCCAAACATCAGTGATAACAAAAAAAAAACAGCCAACATATCTACAACTATTTCCTCTGTTGTAAAGTTAAGTAGCTTGTTGCTTAAGTTTGAATTCTCAGTCTTTCTCTAATCAATGCCAACAACAGACAGAATCTTAATTGATCTAATCTGGTTACCGCTTGCTATTTTCAACAGTTCCATTAGAAAACTCCCATCCTCCCCCACTCCGTCTCTCCCTTCACCTCCCACACTCTCTACCCCCCATCTGCCCTGACCTACATGGTAGTCACATGGCCCCGGCTCCCTGGCTTGGCATTTTATGGAAAATCTGCAGGAGATAAAGCCACAGGGTTTAAAGTGTTATCCCTGCCTGTCCTTTGAGAAGGGCTAAACACTGAATGAGGTGTTATTGCATCAATGCTGTTGGACACACACAGGCACCAAAGAGGATATCTTCCACCCCCCTTCCTCCTCTCCCTGTCTCTCCTCAGTTTGATTGGATTTAGTAGAGTGCCACCACTGTGACTTTGGGGGATTTCTCTTTCCCTGTCACTGTCTTCTGTATGCTTGCTGGGGTTATTTACTTAACTTGTCCAGAAAATGGACTGTGATCTGTAGCTTTACCGTCAAAGCAAGACAAGTGCCTTATGGTAGTTAAGATATGCCAGACACCCACCTAGACACTTTCTTGCTCGTGCTGGCTTGCCGACTCCCTTGCCGGTGCTCAGGGCTTAGTTTTGCATTGTGACCGAGTCCCCTTCACACTGTTGTCTGCCTGTAAATTTTCTGCTGCCCTTGCTTTTCAGCCAATTACAGCAAAAGAGCTTTAGTGATTTTTTTTTCTCCCCCTTCGCTTGCTCCTGGTGTATGTTTATATATTTATTTTACAAGCGAATGACAAGCATCGCTGAAGGTTAAAAAAGAAAAAAATGCTGAATTTCATAGTGCGTGTAATGTCAATTCTTTTCCATAGCAAGACTAATCAATAGAAAGCGGTTTGATCTTGTGCAGGACAAATACACTCATAGTTGACTAATATAGCTTCCTTGCCTGTTGCATTTCAGTTTTAAGGCTTTTTTTTGTTGTAATTTCATGTTAAGCATACAAACAGAGAGAAAAAAGATAAAAGCTATTAGGGTTCGACTTAGCAAACTAAATTGGGATTTCCAGTCAAGACATTTTTGTAGGATATTTTTACCTTCATAAAGTCACGTGAAAAAAGTACAATCAACTTCTTACATTTCTAAAGTTTTACATGTTAATACAAATAAATGAATAAATAAAGAAATACATAGGTTTGTTCCTTAACAGGTCTAATTTAGGTAAGTAAAGCCCTACGTGACATTTTAAACTATATTTATTATTTATTATCTTTAACAAAAACCAAGTCGAAATACAAGAGGTGTAAGTGAAAAATGAATTACAAATCATGATTTGGGCCATTGCAGCACTTGATTGATTGATTATATTCTGTTTCAGTTCCTTTTGGTCGAGCTTTAGCTGTCCAGCGGTGGGCTCGAATTTGGAATATCTTTCGACACAGAAGATTTCATGATCGGCTCAAAGTCCATAGCAGCAAGACAAGCTGAAATCATCCCCTCAAATGTTACTGTCATGAACTTTAACATTTAACATGCTTAACATGCATCGCATGTTCAGATCTTGGGGTGAACTTTCTAAAACATCAACTGCTGGAAAGATTTGCAAGATTTTCTTGGATATTTTCCACTCATGGATGACCCGAGTCTGATTCTGATGGAAACGTTAGGGGTATACTAAGTATTTTATACACTAATTCAGATTTTTGATGAAGTTTTTATTAAATGAATGATGACACCATTAAAAATCTGGTGGCCTGTTTTTCATTTGAGGTTTAATTAACAGAATTTAAGACGTGTTTTAAACACCTCGACATATAAAATGTTAAGCATGAAAGGCAGTAGGTGATATTTTGGTTGTGTGTTTAATATTTTCACTTCTTTGAGAAGTAGTCAATTGTAATTAGATCTTCAGTAGAAGAGATGACTGTTGTTCTTGACATTAAAGTGACTTTTAAAGTTTAAATGCAGAGAAATTATCTAATTTTATCAGAGTTTATCAGAGTTTGCAGGCCAGATGGTTGGTCCCTCTCTACCTGTTTCAGCTTTTATGCAGTCAGCGTCTTTGCTTTCCTTCTGGCATTAATCTGGTCTGTCCCATACTCTCAACCTTCGTACTTGTTGCTGCATATTCAGTAATTGGTTTAGAAGCACACACACTTAAACCCATCATACAATAAGGAGGTATGCTGCATTTCACTGTACACGCCATATGTAGAGCTTTTTCAGCTTCCTTTCAGCCAAAATATGATGTTAGATACTGTATGCTTAACCTTATGTGTGTTTTAGGCCACAGAATCAGTATCAATACAATGTCAAATCCTATGGCAGCCACAAATGCGTCAAGGAATGCATCCAGAGTGCCCAGCCTTGTTGCATTCTGGTGCTAAAGTGACCAGAGCAAATATCCTCCTAAAATACTGGATAAGATAAAGCAGTCGTGTCAGCTTTGCGTCACTGTGGTGATTGGTTGTAGTAATGCTGCAGATATGCTTGACAGGGTGAGTGCAGACTTAGCCAACAGTGTGTCTGCCACCAAAAAAGGAACATCCCATAGATTTTATTGTTCTATCTCTCATAAAAACAAAACCAGAAGTTACACAAGTGATAATTGTGCATAAAAGAAGTTGCACCACAAAATGCACAGTGTTCCAAAACAAGAGAGCAGAAGAATAAAAGGCTCAATCCACCAGTGTAAATTCAGCCACGCCTAGCAGTGGGAACGGAAAGGAAAACTGCTTAATGTGAAAAATAAAGCCAGAAACACTCCAAGGGAAAGTTAGAATTAGGATCCTGAAAGATTTATGCCTCCTTTTTATTTATAATTTGTTTTCTTTTCCTTATTGCAATTGAGTTGCAACTGAATATTTGATGAAGACAGCCTAGAAGTAAGAATGTTATGTCAGCAAGGAAACAAAGAGTAAAGAGAAACTACTAAGAAATGTATTTTGCAAAGTTTGTGCTGTGGAGTAAACTAACATGCTTTTGCTTTCATTAGTGGCTTGTTAATTGAATGTGGGGGGAGTTTGCTATCTGCAGGTTGTGCTGAGCCCTGGCGAGGCTAGCTGCGCCTTTCCGTATGCACCGCGCTGAGTGCTGGGTACTCTCCGTGCACAGAACACCATCTGCATTTTGCTGTTAACGCGCCTTCATATCCAAGGGAGGATTAGGAGAAAATCCCCAGGTTTTTTTCAACCAGTTGACAAATATCAGATTTGTCTCTAAAAAATTAGCTCCATCTATATCTTCTACCATATGACACACAAAAAAGATTATCTTTAATACCCAGCCAGCTTGGGTGTGGAAAAAGCAGATTAAAGTTTCAGTTTGGTCATATTTACGCAGCCACTTCAAATACAAGACTGCCTGAATTACACAGTACACAGACCTCTTCACAAAAAGCGTCCCACCCCCACCCCCCCCAACAATACACCCACATCCACCCCCAAGCTTTACCTTCCAAAAACAAGATGTCTGCCTTGAAACAATTAGACATCATACTTAAATAATTCATCATTTCCCAGTCACTCTTTCTCTACTACGTGTCCTTTAAACAGACTGATCGAGCTGCCAAAGGGGCTAAAGTGAATAACAGCAGCAGGTGCCTTTTCAGATGGGGCTTTGTAGTCTGCAGAGGGTGCTGAGCTGTTATTTTGGTGGCCCACTGGTGAGGAGCAGGGGGTGGCTGGGAAATGGACCTGGTTGCTGACCCGAGACCCCTAAGCTGTCCTATTAGCAGTCATATATCTTAACATTGCCGGTAGTAGATCCTGGATTCATTTGCATTCACAGAGATGAAATAAAGCAACACAAAATTCCGCTGTGGTCACCTGTGAAGTTAAAGAGGCCAAAACCTTACTTTAATCTCCCCTGGAGAGTTTAAGAAACTTACCGGTACATCCTAAAAATAAACTCCTGTGACCCTGATGGAGGTCATTTGTGTCTGTAGTGACAGATTGTAATGCCGGACATGCATGATTATTACCCATCAGCATGCATCAGAGGGATTTAAACATACGAGTACTGTAAGATGCTCCTTAAGCCTCTACTAAGTCAGTGTGTTCTTCCTGACCATTTCATTATCAAATACATAATCATCATCTGCAGAGGACAGAACCAAAGGCCTAAGGCCCTACCTGGTGTCCTGGATGTCGACTTCCCTGCTTCCGCTCAAGACCACTGCCCCACCCAGAGGTTGCTTCATGAACACAGGAGCCCCATAAATGAAATTAAGGTGTCAATTAGTCAATTATGGCATAATAACTCTGAGGGCAGACATTTAGAGACAAAGAGAACCTCAGCTAAGTTCATTTCCTCCAGCCCAGGAGCCTAGCACTTGGCACACGTCACTCCCCACCCAGACTCGCTGAATAAGGGCCCCAGTGCTCTCCCTAATGTTATTTTCCCCTGGATATCTTTTTTGATCAACAATTTCCTTTCATGGGTTTGTTTTTCAGATGCAGGGGATATACTTTTTTCTCTCCCCAATTTGGCTAGGGAGAATTTTATAATTTAGTAATTAAAATCTTTGTTAGGCTTTAGAAATTGCAGCTAATTGAATTTAATGGGAAGATGAATTTCAATTTTATTTGATTAGCAGGACCCCTGGCATAGGTATTTATGGAAAAAACTCTACAAAAATATGCTGTGTGGGCTAAGATGGCATAATAGAATTACAGATAATCGGATTTCACCGTCATGAATTTCACTCTAATTTCACTATAATTTTCCATTAGATAGCTGGTTTACAAATATTTGCTCATCTGCGATGGGAAAGGCTATCTGTCTAAAATGATTACCAAGCGAGCCTTCAGAAATATGTCCCCTTTTTTTTCTCCTGCCTTTTAAAACCAGATTGCGAGGGATCAAAATTAGGAAGATTGCATTATGGATGTCTGCATCCGGGAGAGCAATGGGGGAGATATGATGATTACGGCTGGGGGATGAAAGCAGTGTCAAGAAAAATGTATGACTGAAAAACATAGGCCTGTTTTATCTTGAAAATCTTTGCACTCAGCACACGGCTACACAGAAATGGGCTATATCATGATTCATCAACTATCAACACACACAAAAGAAAGCATGTTGACATGCAAATATACCTTATACTTCATGCAAACTCAGTGTTAATTACAGTCGGCTATTGTCTGTGATGAGATTTTGCCATCGTGTATGTATGTGGATGAATATTGTATACAACTAAGGAAAAATGATGCGAATCGAATGTGAAACTCGAGAATCGTCGTCACAAGCGAGGCAAACAATGATCATCGAAATGTATTGTGTTGGTGTGATCATTATTCTGACTATATTTGTGAGTACGTTTAATATTCAGCTGCTTCTCTGCTTAAAAATAAATATATAATAAACTATGAGCAGACGTGAGAGGGAATAATATTCCACATCACAGGCATTCCTCGAATAACACCAGGGTGAACTCTTGTTGTAGACTCACTTTAAAAGAACCTGCTTGAGAATTAAGCTTTTACACATTCAATTTCCTGCCAATTTTACACAACATGACAGTGAATAAACAACAGCTAACTGTTGGCTGGAAAACACAAACTGTTTTAATTTGTTGTCTTCAAAGTTAGAGCTCTTGTTGAAGTGGCTGATGTTGCTTGTGTGACCTCATGTTTGTCTCTCTCTCTCTCTCTCTCTCTCTCTCTCTCTCTCTCTCTCTCTCTCTCTCTCTCTCTCTCTCTCTCTCACACACACACACACACACACACACACACACACACACACACACACACACACACACACACACACACACACACACACACACACACACACACACACACACCACCTGGACACCCACTGCTGGTTAGGACAGCACCCCACTCCACGACAACTCACACCCACTCCATCCCATTCGCTCGCTCATTTCTTGCCCTGCACTGCCAGAGAGCAAGCAGGGTTCAAAAACACAATCTGACTTTCGGCAGAGGTCAGATTTCTCACTCGGCATGTCTCTGGGCTTTAAGCACAAAAGCCACTGAATTCACATCTTTCAACTGGGCCGTAGCTTTTGTCCTGGGGAATGGAGGACTCGGAGTGGGCCCTGCAACCGACCAGCCCCTCCTGGAGTGCCCTGTCAGGGGCAGCCAAACGTCTGGCCCGGCAGCCCTTTGACTGATGTACCCCCACCATGTCACATGAACAGCAATGCACACACACACACTCGCATGCATACACACTCCACCTTGCCCTCAACATTCTCCCGCATGCACCATACAATACCCTCGAAGCACATCAAACGAAAAGCCCCACAGCTCCTTTTGAAAAGTAATGGTTTCACCCCCAAAGATGGCAGCTCGAGGTCCAGAGGGCTGTAATGCATGGACGACAAACCGACAAACCCCTCCCTACTGTGGACATTGTTACATGAAAACATGAACCCCCCCCCCCCCCCCCCCCGTGCACAAAAGTGTCCCCCGATATATAGTTTGCTTATATTGAGATCGTTTTCATGTACATTTATTTGACATCACTTTCCAAGTAGATGACTAGGATTTATAAACATGTTACCACTGTTGCAAAAGGAGTACTTAAGTCAGGGTTTTGAAGTAATGATCCACAAGGGTATTATGCTTTACCAGATCTCACTAATCCGACAAACATAGTATGTTGTTTATGCAATATGCAATGGATAAAGGAAAAGACTGACAGCAAAAGATTTTATACCCCACCTTTGTAACAGAATGGAAGTGCAGTTTACAGGTCAGGTCATAAAAAAAAAAAAGCAATTACAGTTTATCATAGTTACTTGGGAAAAGAAATGAAACTATTATTAATAAGCAATGCAAGGGTGGACCCTGATGGGAACTCTTATGGACGCTTACTTTATGCGGGTTAGGAAAGAGGAGACGAATGGTTTTTTCACCATTAACCAGAATGAGTCATAATAATTTCAGAATCCACCAAAACTCACTTTATGTGAATACTTTGCTTTGTTTTGACAGAAGTCAGGAACCGAAGCCAGACCTATTTATCACTGCATTATAGTCACAGCCATAAAGCTGTTCATTTCCTCTTTCTCTAACCAGTAAATGTTAGTTATACAACACCTTTACGGAAAAAAATACATAACTGCCGCGAAAACTGGAATATCCAGTTACCTTTGAAAGTTAAGACTTTCTTGTTATTTTGTGTCACTCTGTAAATTCCACATTCTTGACACGGAGCCATGTTTACAGTACATGGGCATTATGTACAAATGGCCCAGGGGCACTTTGCATGCCACTGCGGAAGAAACTGCCAGGCAAATAAGGGGTTTGTCTTATAAAGTATTCATTGTCACCTGGTAACGGCCGTCGTTTATCATTTCACCTGAAATTACAATGAAAACTGATAGCTTATCAGAGGGAGGGGAAGGAGAAAGAGTGCACTCTCAGGGAGATGAGCAAAGAGAGTAAACTACACTGCCCTGAAACGGAGAGGATTTCTGTTTTGTGAGAGAAGTGAAACAGTTGTTTGATTTAAGCTGAAGTGCTGAAATAATGTTTTAGTCAGATATTTAAAAAACTCTCAGCGCTTACACAAAAGACATACGCCTGCTAGTTTTATATTATTATGCCTCTTTTACTGAGTGCACATTTAATTATGATTTAATAAGTCTGCGAATTGCTTGTGAAATTGTCAAAATATACTTTTACTTACTGTGCTTGTGTTATATAAAAGATCAATTATGCGTGTCCCTTTTATATGTAATAACACTCTTGTTTCATTTGAATAATTAGCCTAAAAGCTTCAAATCAATAAAAGTGGGATATATTTTCATAAACGTCTAATCTTTTCGTCCACATAAACCTTTTTGTGAAGTGTAGTTCTCACTTCATTTGAATAGAAGCAGTGGAGGCTCCACCCCAAGAGAGTTGAAAGGCTAGAAGACCACAAAGATGGAAAGGCCAGCCCACTGAGGGAGGGAGAGAAAAAACTGCTCCGGTTCCTCTGCCATAATTTCCTATCAGCCTATTCAGACAACATCACCAACAGCTTGGTCTGTGTGTGTGTGTCTGTGTGTGTACGGGAGCAAAGCGGGGAGAGCGAAGTGAGAGAGCGACAGAGAGAGAGAGCAGGGAAGGGGGAGGCTCCGTATTCTTTCACCTAACTCCCCCCTCCACCTCGTCAAACCAAAGGAAGGAGGGGCCAGACCCTAAGCTGCCAATCAAAGCTGCTCGTGGCAGCCGGCATTATCTCAGCAACAAACTATTGACAGATTACATGTCAAGGAGTTTAGTGCTTGATTGAAGGAAGCTTTTTTTTTTTTATAAATCTAGTTACTTTTCCGCTTTATTTCCCCTTTCAACAATCAACATTCGAATGACTTTCTTACAGAGTTGAGTAATATTATGAAAGTTACATGCCTGAGAGGATTTAACTTCGACTTCCCTGAATATGGTGAGTACTCTTCTCTCTCTTTTTTTTTTATCTTTGTCAGATATGTTTTATTAGTTGACAGTTTAAGGTGTGCCTTTATCTCTGGCTAAATATACAGAGAGGGGAAGTTGTTCAGTATTAAACTATGTGCCAGCGCGTACGTATACTCAAGTGTTGCAACACCCTTATTTATAGCTCTTTGACAGTGCCCAAAGGTGACTGCAATATCAAATATGATTGCCCGTTCCTCCTCCACACGGCTCATAACGCTGTGTTAAACGCAGCACACATGTGAGGAAAGTTAACAAAGCAAGTTTCATTTTCTCCTGTCAGAGTATATGTTATATACTCTCCAGCACATTTCCCCATCAGGCTGTTTTTTTTGTTTGTTTGTTTTTGTGTTTATTTTTTATTTATCCACATTCCTCCTGCTTGTTCAGAGCTTTTATTTTTAACATTTAATATTCAGTTTACCACAAATACAGGTATCGGTTTGAGCCACTGAGGCACTGGCAATGCCATAAGGGCAGCGTGAATGGCCTAAGGGTTTGTTGCCAAGGGGACAAAGCAAACAAACTGTTGTGTTGCTTATGTTTTCACACATGTAAAGGGAACAGGAGCAGTGCTTACACCTTTCAGGTGCCTCTAATTAGTGTAAATACAGTACATAGGGGTCGTTACATAAACATCTCGTCGTACCGATAATTCAGATTTGTAACATTTAATCCAAAATGATCACCAAAGCGATATTCATTTAGGAATTCTTTAAAGCCTATTCCCACTGATCACCTTTTATGTAAAAATGCAACTGTGAGGCAGGTTACTTAGGTTTTGACGTCTACAGCTGCCAGTTTTACAACAGCCATTGTGTGCATACTTTCAGATAGACAGTCCCTCTCTAACTGGATAACTCTATAAGTTTCACTCTCCTCTTCACTTTACGTTAAAGAATGTTTTTCTATGTTTGTTTCAGCAGTATATTTTACAATCGTGTTTCGGTGATGTGTGTGTGCTGTATGTGTACGCGTTTGTTTTCTGACTGCATGTACTGAGTGGTGTCTTCCATTTGTAATGTGTGTATTAATACTGCCTGTACATATAATTACTCTATAAATGATAAAACTCACTTCTTTTTGAGGCATCATGGGCTCTCTTTTTTTTTTTTTACCGTGATCGGTTTTATCTGATCTATTTTTGAAACAGCTTATTTTAAACTTATACAGTCCAGAAATATTTAGCAACGGTTATGATATCTCTGAGTGGGGTATTTTTGAAATACATATGGAGTGGTTTAAATTACAAAAAGATTTCGTATGAAATATATCTACAAGATGTTTAAGTGTTTAGAAAAAGGTCTGTGATTCATACTTTAAGCAGGCTTTGCTCCAGGCTATTATTTCTAAATGTTTATTCTCTCTGGATTTTATTTTGATCCCTTCCATTTGTTTTACATTTTTCTCTATTTCACTTCAGAACTCTTGACACCACTACGCTTACTTACACATGGCAGTATTAATAACAAATAAAACACAACCTAAAGATAATGTGTCTCGTGAAACAAAACTGAGAGACTGTATAGCAGCCCACACGACCACAGGGACTGACAAACGTATGCAACAGAGAGACACGAGAGCTCGCTTATTATATCTGGTTATTTAAGGTGTCCTGCATTATGTTTTGAAATAATAACAAACAAGTCCGACTGCTGTCATGACACACCCTAATTTCAAACTTTTCATCAGTCTGGAAAATGTTTTTCTCCTCTCTTATGAGTCATAATGTTGATTGCCTTCTCTCTCACTGAGTTGTCTCATTAACCCTTTGTGGCCCTCTCCATCGTTTACGGCCTCCACAAAACCTGGATGAAATGAGGGAGAAAAACAAGCCTAGGTCTGAAGGTCCTCAATAACCTTTTATCACAATTTAGCAATAACCTGAATCAATTTGATGTCTTAAGCAATAAAATATGCTGTTGCACTCCTCTTTCTGCTGCTCCTTGGATGCCAGTAAATTTACATTTTTTAATTAAACTAGCTGGAATTTTTATTAGGGGGCTGGGCTATGCTAATGGAAATGTTGTGTACAGCAGATTAACAGAGTTTCGAAATAAATTTTACAGGGAGACGTTTGGAGGAGGAAAAAAATGCGAGTCATTGTCTTTAACTTCTTTCATGCCGATTTCTCCTGGGGCATCCTTGTATTCTAAGGAGCCTTGTCAAGGAAGAGCGCTTCTCAGCAACGAGGTGATTAGTATCGCCTTGTCAACTGAGAAAAAAAAAAGAAAAAAAACACTCACATTGTCAGGATTTATCTATTTAAGTCCTTGTTGGAATTTCAGGAAAATATATAATTTTTGCTATTATTAAAATTAAAATTTTTACATTACGAAAAAAAACTATTTGTGGTTAGAATCTTATATTTAAAGAAAACAGTCGTTTTTTTTTTCTTCTTTTTGTTTTCTTTTTAATTTAATTGTATTTCAAAATTTTCCTTTTTATTTGAATTCTGAAGTTAAGGGAATTATTAGTCTTAATTTTTGAGTCTTAATTCTTTTTTATATTTTAAAATTTTATTTTCCTATTTTACAAAGTGTCAGATACAACAGTTAATGGCATCGTACATGTTTGTGTAGTTTTATGGGCTGCTCTCAGTATGTGATTGATGTTGCGTGAGGCTGTGACTGTGTGTTGTGCTTGCTTTTAGCAGAGTGGAAGGGGTAGAAAAGGGGGAACTCAGACATCAGACGAGGGCTGGGAGGTGTGTGTGTGTGTGTGCGCACGTGTGTGTTTTGGGGGAGGAGGTGAAGAGAAAGAGGGACAGCTGAGTCCTGATTGAGCATGTGCCCCGTCATCAGACACAAACCACCCAACACCATAATTACCTTAACCCCCACATTTTAATACCTAAATCACACCAACTGGATTTTTTTTTTTTGATATGTGCGTGTGTGTGTGTACCAGCAGGAAGAGGCAACATCAGAGATCAAATGATCAAATAAACTCCAGATGCACGTGGGCTGCCATGCATCTTGCCGCAGAAGCCAAAGTGTTCGGGGCTACTTGATATGGGCCAGGAGCGAGGCAAGTGGCATTGCCACCCCCTTTCTTCACTCATGTGCACTCATGCAGTGGCCGGCACCTAATTAAAACCTCAAAGCTCCCGTCACCAATCTGGAGTAATGGCCTAATTAATACTTGGTGAGGAAATATTCCAGAATGATAAACAGGTTGCACCTTGGATCCTCATTGCCTTTATTATCTAAAATATAACTGCTAAAGTTTTTTATTATCTTAGACAGCTCATGTTTGTTAAATGACTGTATTAAAAAGAAATGAGGGAAGCGGTAAAATGTCATTTTTATTTATGCTATCTAAGAAATTAAAGGTAGTTGGTTGTAACGTATACAGCTTTATTTATTTTTTAAATCTACGTAACTAAGGGAATGACATCCTGCCTTTAATCTCACCGCTGACGCCGACTCTGACTATGCCGTGTCATGTATGCATGTTTGTAAAGCCAGAAGAGAACCTTCGAGTAACTTTTTTTTGTGGCCGACTTCATTTCCTAATCTTACATATGAAATTAGAATTTCATGCAAAGTCAGGGAGTGGAATAATCTCTAGTTGTTGATATGCTGTATAAGAGGGAAAAAAGGGAAAATGAAGTGGTAATTAGCAGAGTGGAAGACTTTGGCGCGTTCGTCTGAAAGCGTGGTCTCAACTGGCCATGAATGAATTTGCATGCTTCGCTTATCGAAGCGCACTTATTAGGCCATCTGAAAGAGAGATTAAGCCAGCACAAAATGTGGTGACTAATCCTTTTAAATGTGGCCAAGGGTCTTTAAGGTGCCAACCTGCTTGTACATATGTTAGCAGGGATGGAATGTGACGGACCACGACGTACAGCGCGATGTTTAGGAAAGCGAGCAGCGGGTTAACTGCTTAATGACAAGGACAGTGATTGACATGGATAATAAATAGATTTTCTCCCGATCTCTTTTCTTTGGGATAAATGCAGCGGGTAGGATCAGACTGGTTTTAGATAATGATGGGAATACTTTATGTGATCCAATGTCAGCAGTTTTTCCCTGGGTTTTTTTTTTCTTGTTTTTTTTTTGTTTTTTTTAACAACAATTGTAGGAAAGTTTTGTTAATCATCCATGAATGATAAGAACCTAAACGAAAGACAAGAGAAGAGTGGGTGTTAAACCTAATCTGTGTTCTCACTTTAAACCTGTTTTTTTGGTGTTGAGTACATTTCTCAGTTTCACTTCTCTGTCACCTATTCTTTGACAGGAATTTAGGGCCTGCTATAATGACTGCCTTTATTTCTGAAAATAGGAGAAAAAAAAAAGAAAAAAAATCAGAAACAAACATGCAAACCTTTTTTTTTTTCACTCTTATTTTGAGTCAGAAAATCTTTGCACTGCCGAGATACAGAGCCAGTTCCCCTGTCCACAGCCATAATTGACTGCAAACAGGAGCGTGGTGACGTTTAAACTCTGCCCCACTCTGCCTTTTGTGTCACACAGTCCCCAACCCGGCACCCCTCAACTTCAGCCCCCCTAATGCGGTGTTTTTTTCCTTTTTTTCATGTGACATTCTATTCACTTGGGTCGGTAGCAGGCAGCACCAGCAATAATTACTGTCTGTACATGATAAATCTGAAGCCCAGCTGTTCACTTCTGTCACAACAGAAAGAGAAGGGGAAAGATGGAGAAGAGGGGGAAGAGTTCAGCAGCATGCAGTTTGCTGGATTTTTTCCCCCCCCTTTTTTTTTTTTTCTTTTTTAAACTCTGTAACTTGATAGGATTACATGGTTCTGGAGCCCACACCTGTTAAGAGGCTGTTAGTAGAGCAGTTGGCAGTTCCAGAGCTCCAGCTTAACCATTTTGTTGTCCATTCTGTATCCCCTTTTAGGGATTTCACCCCACATGTGTAGCGCGAGGTTTCTCCTCGGGCTTCTGCCTGCAAGTGAAGAGAGGAGAGCGCTGCTTGTGACACGCGAGCAGTTTGATGCTAGAGTGCATACAATACGTTTGTGTGTGTGTGTGTGTGTGTGTGTACGCGCAAGTCGGCTGATATCTCTCTTTTCCCTCCCTCTCCCGTGAGATGTTCTGTGCCAGCAGTTGTGCTCCCTCTGCAGCCTGCAGAGCCACCCCCAGCAACGGCACATATACAAGTAACTCGACAGCAAACAAATAAAGGTCTTAATTCAGTTTGTTTTTATGTAAGGGTGGCGGACAGGTGTTGGCAGGATAAAATGCCCAAATACAGGTTAAACTAGACAATTTAAATGATTATGGGTTAGGTTGAGAGGTTTTGTGCATATTTTAGGAGTGCCAAAGCCATGCTGTCAATTGGGCATACTTGTGGAAGGAGTGGAGAAATGAGTAATGCATAAAATTTGTTGCTTGTTTTCTCTTGTTCAGTTATTATTAAAGGGGGAAATGCTCCTAAAGAGTGTGTTACCATAGGGAAGACAGTTCATGGAAGAATCTGTGACAGTCATCAGACTTAGAAAATCACATAACAGTCAGTTGTTTGTGTCTTGGTGCAACGTGCCTCAGTACCTTATTTGGCATTCAGCAGACACCCGGCTCTTTGGCTTCGTCACTTTCTGTGGGCCCTCAGCACCTGTTCCCCCTATTGTACCGGAATTTTCTATATTTGGCAGGAAGTTGGACTCGCACAATTTGTGTGTAGGTCACTGTTTTTTATAGTTAGAGAGCAACAAATGCTCCGATCTCGGAGGTTATTTTTCCTTTTGTTCTTTGCTGTTCTTGGTTTTCGGTTGACGGCAGCAGACAAAATTGTTCAGCTTGGGAGTACTACAAAACATTTCTCTCCACAAGCTCTAAATGTCATCTTGTCCCTTGTATGTTATTGACACGTTGCATCGCCAGTTCTGTAAATTATCTTTCCTCTGAAGTGCAGGAGAAATAAAAAAAGAGCAAAGTTGATAGATATCTCAGACTAACTTTTAATTGTTCTGATATGCAATCGCTGAATGACAATAAAAATAAAAGAACATGGCCACATTATAAGCTTTATCTCTGCTGCTCTGTGCCCAAAGTGTCATGTCCATAACAGCACCACCTGATCTTCAGAGTGAAATAAGCACTTATTGTTTGGACAATATTGGAGCTCCCACCCCAACGCACACCCAACCCTCCCGTTCCCCCCTCTGCTTCTCTCACCTCTCCCTTGATTCATTTCACCCACTGTCCTCGGCTGCTGGAAAATGGCGTTAATTTTTTTATTACCTGTTTGACTCTCCAGCCTTATTACTGTAGCCCCTTAATGTTCTCTGTAACCGTGGAAACCAGATGAATAAATGTCCGCCAAAGAAAATGAGATGATTAAACAGGTCACCCTTGCAAAACAAATTCGCTTGGTCGAGCGCAATTTGTATACCAAGCGGCTGTCTTAACAGTTTGCTAACAAGGGGATTGTTTGCCAGACTAACTGACAGGGAAGGGAGGGGGAGATGAAGATATCTGGGGAAAAGGATATGATTGAAGAGATAATATTTTAAATCACTGTGCTATTTGTCTCTTGTCTTATTTTTCATAACAATGTGATCACTGCAAAGGATTTAAAGTTCAGCCTTTGTGAATTGTGTTTTCCTCCAATATCAGAATGAGAAACAGTTACTTTGATGTGGATCTTTTGACAGTGCGTTGTGTTTTTAACCAACATTTACAAGTTACCTTAAAGCAGCCGTCCATATTAATGTCAAAAGCACTGGCTCTGTGATCATCCGCAAGTGCAGCAGCAAATAGAATTCCCCTCATTTATGTGGCAACCAATCATTACTGCTAATTGTCCTTGAGGCCATCTGTATAGAATAGCTAGCCCTCTATTGGTGCTGGAATGGTACTGGTCATGGATTTACTAGTCCAATAATGATACTTAACTCCTCCGTAGTCAGCACAACTTCAGTCACAACTGCAGTAATAAATATGAAGGAGGTTTTCTCTCTAAATTAAACAGTAGCCTGAACAGTATCCTGGTTATAGTGTTCCTAAATGTCTTTCCCATGATGCCCCCGCCCTTCCTTTCCTTGTCCAAGTGCAATGTTCGCACATAACTTGCTTAAAGCAAAGCTCGCTGACAGCCATATGAAACGTCTGGTGTTTTCATCTGGGAAAATAAGAGACTCGGTCAGGCAGATTTAGCCATGCAGGGATAGTGCAAACATGCAGACTTGAATTAGAATCAGACCCGTGTTACTGTGCTGACCACAAATCATAAATGTTGAGGACACAGTGGTGGTGTTGTTTAGGGAAGGATGCCACGCTGCGTCACTCAAGGGTGTTGCCTTCTAGCACTGATGCACCACCACCACTTAACGCCTCTTGCTTTAAAACAACTTCCGCATCCCACTCAGCCTCAGCCATTTTGTCCCGTCACCGAAGCGGATCCCAAACGCTCACCACAGCTTACATCAAGAGGGGGTTGTTGCTCGAAGCAGGGCCGTGGCTCCTTTGAGTCATTTGTGGGACAGAAGATGGCGAGCAAGAGTTTTTCCACTGTCAGAGGGGATATTTCATCCCAATACAGGGACACAATCGCTCAAAACTGAATTGCACTTATGCATTATTGATATTTTAATTCGTGCAAATGCAAAAAGTCTTTGTTAAGTGATTATAGTGCTAGGGAGATAACAGAGGAGGTACTCTATGAAACAAGAGCTTGCTTTGCAGGTTGCATGTGGCGGCCGTTGGACTAAATCTAACAAGTCTGCGCTCTTACTAAGCAGAGGGAGGGCAGCAGGGTTTGTGAGGGGGCTTCAAAGGGAGGGAGTGAGATAGTTCTCAAAAAATATCAATGTGTCTAAGATAAGAAAAAAATTCAGCCGTTGATCTTCTACCCCTCTCCTGTTTATGATACTGGGTTTATAGGTCTTTTACATCCCTTATCAAAAATTATTTGATGTAAATACAATGGAAGTGACCTGAAAAGCCCCATGTGTAAAAACTCCTTGTGACACACTAGAACCTGACCTTGGGAGAAGAATTCAAAGTTATAACGCTTGCAAAACAAGACAATAAAATAATACCTCACCGAAAGGAGGGAGTTTGGGTAAATATAAATGGAAAAGAAGATAAACCACTTTCTTTCGCGGTAATCATTAACTCAGAACGAAGCTTATCAAGGAATACATTTTTTTAAACTATAATTTATTTAATCACCTGTTACAGTTAACTGTACTAATAAATAGCACTGGCACTGAAGACTGAAAGTTTTTTTCTTTGAAGGTAACATGTGGAATATGAGCTGTCATATTGTAGTTGAACTCCAGCTCCATCTTAGATCGTCGTCACCAGTTAACAGAAATCTGCGTTTGCCCCATCGTGGCATCTGGTGTCTGTGATGCTTGTCCAGACGCGGCCTCAGTGTGGCTGCTCCCACACCTGCAGCTGTTCAGACAGCTCGTCTTCCTCCAACACTGAATGCATGCATAACCTATAAATTGTTCTGTGTTCATTGTGCACAAGCCGCGTTAATATGGGCACTATGAATGTCAACCCATGAACTAAGTGTCTTACTTTTGGCTTTGGTTTCAGTATTAGTCACCCTCTTTTGTTCACTGGCTTTGCTCTGTCTTCTTTTTCTTTTGGAAAATCTGCTTGAGTGTGTGGAACCAGGCTTTGCCTTCTGCTTCGAGGTCTCCAGTGGAGGCAGAACATGGTTCATGCGTGTGCACTTATGCACACACATGAACCCACACAGTAGGTTCTCAGGCTTCCCCGAGCAGTTACTGCTTTATTAAGCTGTCTCATGAACCCACTAGCAGAACATGATAATATAGGGAAAAAAATAAAAGCCCACATTACTTAGATGATTTGATGCCATTTGTGGACTACAAAACGCTAGACTTTATTGTGTGCACAGGGAGAAAGAGAATGAGCTGGGGACAAAAAGAAGTTGGCTTAGAAATTCAGAATTTCAATTAGCGTACGTAATCTGAACCTGCCAGCTTTGATAGAGGCTTTTTTTTTCACTAAGAATACAGCAGCACTTGTAAAACATTAATTAAGCAGACTTCTTTTTTTAAATAGATGGAGTAAAGTGTTCTTTATGCAAGCCTTTCTCACTAGAAAAAAAAGGCAGTTACCTCACACAGAGGACCGCTTCACCCAAACCATTTGGAAGAAAAAGGGCTATTTGAATTGGAGAAAAACACTAGAGACAAAAAAGACAAGCTATTGAGAGCAATGTCGTAAAAGAGATATCATATGAGTGCACAGCCCTCCACTGAAGAATTGAAACGTATCCCTGCCTCTGTGAAACCTAAGCTTGGCGCAGGAAAACGAGCCCCTATTTTAATGACTTTCTACCTGACAGATGACTTTAGACCGCCTTTTGGATCACATTGCTCTGACTTTGTTTCTTACATCATCAAATCATTGATTATTCATAGTTTATATGAATTGTTAATTCGTGGTAATATGAGTTATTATGGCAGTACACAGCGAAGGGAAAATAGAAGAAGATGGCCAAAAAATAGAATCAAAAAGTATTGAAAAACTCTTAAACTGATGGTTTTTGAGAAAAGCTGGTTTATGTCAATTTGTGCTGCATGAAGGCCTTCCTCTGTAAAGTGTAACTGCTGCACAAGATTCAACATTTTATTCTTTATGCTGCTGATTAGCATCAAATGGGTTACCAGATCATTCACATGCTTTGGTTTAGTTTTCTCTGAATTTACCAGGATACAAACAAACACACTAAATGCGTTTGATTTTTTTCAAACATTCTTTTTATGATGTCTGCTGCGTAGAATTTATAATAGAAAAAGAAAAGAAGGATCAAGTCCCTGTTGATCATTTGCACATGCTGCTGTATATGCATTTTCCACATACTATTGTAAATCCTCTTGCTGTGGGTGATGAGTACACATACAGATGATACATTAAAACTGCCATAACTCGCACACCCAGCAAAGCTAAAAATCAATTGGAATGGATAGTTAAGCTGGCCCCTAAAAATCAATGAGCAATTCATGTCCTTGATCACAGAGTGTCATTCCTCTCAATGTTAGAGGCTGATGAGGGCTCAATATACTGCACACACACACACACACACACACACACACACACACACACACACACACACACACACACACACACACACACACACACACACACACACACACACACACACACACACACATTCATATCCAACATGAACATACAATCAACATGCACACCATTTACTGTACTTGAACTGATTGTAGATTTCATATGCTGTGATTTTTAATTTTGTCCAATATCTTAATATCCAGTTCTTCATATATAAAGATAATGGTGTTCATTTTAACTTATATAAGCTAAAATAACAATGATAATAAAATCCTAGAGATGATTTAAATTTGAATTTATCTGTTTTCTTAGGTGAGGCTTGGATTATTTATCAGGCCAGATGGTGAATGCAAAATATCTAAAATAGCAGGAGTCACATTTCAAAGCTCGGCCTGTTGTGTTTTTCACCACACAAAATGTTGCAATCCACAGACATTGTACACCAAGCCTAGAAAATATAAATGACCTTACAGCCATTACATGGTAGGGATCACAGACACAGTCACTGACAGACACACACTAATAAACACACACAGCCGGTCGGCTTTTGTGTAGGAAGAGAGAGGCAACAAGATTAGCCAGATGAAGAGGATGAAAATTCTGTTTCAAAATAGCAATTTTGCCCTTATTAATGGCATTAGTGTAACAGTCACAATAGATCAAATCAACGGATGACCGAAGCAACTCCCCTGTCTCTGTGCTATGATGGGATCATGTCGGGAACCATTTAGGCATTTTCTGTTGATGAGTGAAGTTTCTAGTGCTGTAGTGTCCCACACACCGCCCCTAAATTATGCCAGAGTTGCCCTCTTTACCGCTGCTTCTTTCTGCACTTCTCTGCTCATTGAGTTTTTTCATTATGTGTCACTTCTGTCTTTGTTTTGGGCAAACTTCCACCAGGATTGACTCTTTTATTGGGAACTATTATATTTCTACCCTGGTTTAGCTAATGTAAGTCTGACAGTCATTTGCTTCTGGGGTATTTGCTGCTTTGAGGCCGTTCATGTCACTCACACTTTGTATCCCCCCCCGTTACCAATTATAACCACGCTGACCAATTCAGAGGAATGTCACATCAGAAATTATATCTATCTAGCGCTGTAATTTTTGCACTTTAGGCCTTTTCCACAAACAAAGTTTTCCTCATTTGTCTCTAGAGGGCACAAATGGTATATTAGTTATGAGTTAGCAGTTGCTTGACTTTAACAGGTGGTCCTCTTTTATGATTTGTTTCTCTGGTAACATTTGAAAGGGTCATTCAGCTCACTAGCTAAATACTTCAGATTTGGGGAGAGGTTTTTTTTTTAAACAGTTGTTGCCTGTCAAGAGAAACAGAGTATGAAAGACCAACAGAACAGTTGCTCGTCGCTTCTTCGAGGTGAGAAATATTCTGGCAGCTGTCGCTCGACCTCTTTACTTCGTGTTTTTTTTCCAGAGTTTTTTTCCCTTCTCATTTCTAATAAAGCAGAAATGAATGTTTGTGGCAACTGTAGGGGGGGGGGGGGGGACTTCAGCGCTGTGTCATGTCACTCAAAATCCCACTCGTGTGTGTCCTTCTCTACACGTTTCACCAGCCACCAATCATGAGGCGAACGTGAAACGACCCCGACAGAAGGGTCTTCTCTTTTGTGGTTCAACTGCCTCCGTGTTCGTTTTCTTTTTATGTTTGCTATCATAAAACTCTTTCTGTTTGGCCCTGTTAGAAAACAAAATGTTAATTTGCGTCTGTTGTTCTCTCGCTTCTTGTACGCTCCTCTCCTCCGTTCCCTCTTCCTTTCCTCGTCTCCCTCACTCCCCCTTTTTCCCCCCTCCATCCATCTGCATCATGTCGATCTGTCAGACTGCCAGTGTCTGTTCCAATTAGATTCCACTTAATACACGTAACCTCGATTAACACGCAATCAAGCCCAGATAAATCACGTCCTTTAAGTTCCCCCTCTGCTTCTCCTGCATTGCTTTGAATCACTCTGTTTTTCCCGGCGCGCTTTTCTTTTTTTTTTCTTTGCCACAGCCGTTGGTCTGAAAATCTATAAAATCGCACGCTGACTGCACGAGCAGGTGAACTCGTCCTCAGAGAGGACAGTTTTCCGTGGAGATGGATGAATTCTCCTTTAACCAAAGCTCTTTCTCAGTATAGAAAAACCTGAAGTTCCTTCTTGTGTTTCCTGCAGGCGTTTGTTGGTGGCCTTTTCACCTGTGAAAAGGAAGGTGTCTTAATTACATCTTTGGTTAGAAAAAACTACAAAAGACACCCTGGGGCTTTTTTTTTCTACAGTATGGAAAGTATGTAGTCTATTGTCTCTGTGACCTTTTTAGCTAGCGGACAATTGGTTTGACTAGATTACAAATTAAGACACAGCACCAGGCACTTAGAAAGCAAGTCTGTTAGAGAGCAGCTCTATTACTACCAGCCTGTGACAGCCACTGGGCCATACATTTTAAGCATCACTTAAATGGCCACAGAATCACGCATCCCCTCGCGCTTTTGCTTCAAGGATTCCTGCAGTTCCACAGAGAGTCTTTGCCGGTGGCGGAAAGGGAGAATCACACAAAACTACTAAAGAGGATTCATAGATGATAATTATTCTTTTAACAAAGTTAATAATTAACACTGTTTATGCTAATAAGAGAGAAAGAGAGAGAGAGAGCGAGATAGAAAAGGACTGCTGAATTACCAAACAGCAAAAAACAGTAAAAATACTAACCAAATGAAAACAACCTGGGGCAGTGAAAAAGCACACACAGCACTCTCGGGGTCTTCTTTTATTAATCGCACCTAAAAGTGCTAACATTGACATGTTGAACAGATTAGCCTCTTTAATAACAGGGCGGGTCAACGTATCCTCCGCTGGTGATCCATGAGGATATCCTGTCGGGAGGCAGATAACCTGTGTGTTTCATATACTGACCCCTCGGCTCTATGGGCTTAGTTCATGTTCTAAATATATCCTGAACCTACTGCATTCCCCAAGATATAATACTCAAACTCGTCTAAAACTCATCATCATTTCTAACATTTTCCTCACATTTAGTTAAGACTAATTCAAAAGCATGGGAACAGTTGTGTCGTGGAAGATGAGACAGTCGGAGGTCTGGTTTTGTTTTATACAAAAAACAACTTGTGATGTACATGTTGAGGCTGCGGCTTTGCAGCATTTATGTTTTCAAATATCTCAATGCTAGTTGGAGCTGACAAAGTGTGTTTGTGTGCTCTGTTTAAATAGGACTTGAATTCAAAATAAAATTAGACTATGAGAAAGGCTCAGGTTGATCTATTTCTTATCTCCTCTGCTACCTTGTCAGTTTCGAGCCCTTTTAAATTCTGCGGACGAGTTAAGTAACAAGCAGTGCTCTCTTTCACAGTTTCTAGGGTATTAGAGTATCTTGCAACATGTAACTATACCACACTCCCGCAGCTTCCTTCGCACCCTACGATCTCTGGTAACCAATAAAAAAGTTATGCATGCTTTATTTAATTAGTATTGGGTGCAAACAAATGAATATTGATAGCACATAGCCCTGTGCCCTGTCGTTTGCCTTTATGAGCTCTCTCCACCACCACCGTAAGGTTGTTCTGTTAAAAATGGGAGAGAATTTTGACTATAAGTTGAGCTATTTTCTTTTCACGTTCCCAGAGAGAGAGAGAGGGGAAAAAAAGGGAATAACACTGATGAGTTTTAGCAGCTTCAGCCAGGCGATGGGCAAATATAATAAGTGTTTTCGTAGACGTCACCAGTGATTATCTCATCTGGGTGTTTTGGGTGAATGTAGTGGATTTAGAGGCTCGTCTCTCATTGTGCTGACATCACCCCCTAACAAACCAAATTAAATCATGGCTAAAATCATTCGAAATTCTCCCAGAGTCTCTCATATGAGAGTCTGGGAAAATTGTCAAAGGAACGTTGTGTGTGTTGAGTGTCTAGTTGGTGTCGGGATTACTGTGGAAATGGGAACAAATTTACTCTCACGCTGAATAACGGGATAAGAGAAGCTAATATTTAACAAATTCCACTGCATTTAAAAGACAGATTTGTGGCACAAAACATACATGAAAGGACACAAGTTTCTATTTTGTCCAGATCGGGAAATGTATTTTGATACTCAATCCACCATGACACACTAAAGACCCACCCACACAAAAAAACATGATACCTATGTGTTTTATAAACACATTATATTATTCTCATACTTAGCCTGGACATCTGAAAGACACTTTTGAAATATAATTCATTGTCACTGCAACGCGAGAGTAAATACAAAAGGAAACACAACTTAATTTTTATCATTTTTTTCTTTATAATGTGTTTTCTTTTTGAAATCATAATATTTACGTGTGTTGTGCATTAGCCATAAGATAAGAACTCCTAACACTGCTGGAAAACAGAGATGCGTCATCTGTCCCGCCTCACCACTCGCATGCCGTAGTCGGCACTGAAATGAACAAAGGTAAGACAGAGAGCGAAAGTGAGTAAGAGGAGTCAGTGAAGGAGTGTGGAGGTGGTGATTAGTGTGTGTGTGTGTGTGTGTGTGTGTGTGTGTGTGTGTGTGTGTGTGTGTGTGTGTGTGTGTGTGTGTGTGTGTGTGTGTGTGTGTGTGTGTGTGTGTGTGTGTGTGTGTGTGTGTGTGTGTGTGTGTGTGTAGGATGGGGAGTGGGGGGTGTTGCTGCGAAAGACCTCAACTCAGCCAACGTGGCCTGATGTGACAGGATTAGCTAAGCCCCGGTGAACATGGCTGGTAGTGCAAGCCCGTGTGTGCGCGCGTGTGTGTGTGCGTCAGTGTTTGTGTGCGGCAAGCAGGAAGTGTGCACAGCAGACTGGGAACCCAGAACTGCTGCTTGCCACCAGCCGAGCCAAGACAAGACATGGTAGATCAACAGCGTGTCGGCCCATCACTGCCATCAACCCTCAGCTCTCATCACCTTCCCACTTCACCGACGGGAGCGAGCCAGACCAGAGGAGATACAGCCAAAGGAGTCACAGATACCGGAGGGGGGGGGGGCTCGGTAGGGGACTAGTGGGCGGGCAGCTGGGGCTAAAGTGAACGTGAGTTGGAAAATGATCCTATTAAATTGAATTAAAGAGGCAGTCTTCATTTACCCCACGAATGATGGATTTGGATAATTAACAGTGTTAATGGGGACTGGTTAAAGAGGGCAAGGAAACCAGTGGTTGCAGACATGGAAGTAAAGGGGCCAGGTCAGATCTGTATTGTATTCACCCTGTTCCTGCACACCACCACCCCCCCAACTGCCACCCCCACACAGACACATAGGCACCCCTTTCTATGAAATCTATACTTCTTGAGATTATTTTACAAATGTGGTAGACAAACTATGATAAAATCTTCCAAGATTCATCCAATTCCATGTTTCATTTTCACTTTTCTTAAACGACAACAACCGCACGATAGTAAGCGTCAATAGACAAAAAGCCTGTTGCATTGTAGCGTGGGTATATAAGACGCTCGCACGTGAGTCGGGGGAAATAACAGCGACAGAAAAGTGTCGCTGATGACCATTCAGGTTTGGTATCGATATATTCTGCGGTAGTGTGCTGCAGCAGTGAGTGCATTACACCAGTTTAATGCCCTCATCTTTAGACCTAATTATGGTGCTAGTAGTGTGTGAGTGTGTGTGAGTGTGTGTGTGTGTGTGTGCACAAGGGGGTGTGCTTCTGTGCTTGGGTTTTCACTTTGGTCAGTGCACAAACCCTATCTGCATGTCCTTAATTCTTGATGATGTGCAGGCCTTGGGCAGTGTGTGCGTGATGGAGAGGATGTCTGCGTGCCTAGTTGAAGTGATTGAGCAGTAGGGCATGGGTCCTCATCACACTGAACAATCCACTTGCTTTGTCCAGCAGCCGAATAGTGCTTTTGTGTCTCTTAATTTCTACACTCTACTCCTGACTAGTCACACCTTACTGCAAAGAAGCCAAATTCAAGAGAAATAAGTGTAACCAGGATGAGGGATAGCTATTCATTTCAGTTACAGGGCAATTGCCTTATTAATTTCTCTTATCCGTTATGTTCAGCCTATATTCGGGACGGCATTGTTTGAAACTGAAGAGTTTTTTTTCTCGTTTTGACAGAGGGGCTGTATTTAATTTTGCAATTTTGTAGAGAAGCCTTGGCTGATCTGCACCACAGCTTACCTGAGCCCTGATTAGGCAGGGAATTTCTTAAGTAATGGGTTCAAATAATTTAATGCTACTTTTCTCCTTTCAAAAAAAATTAACACCACAGTCACATGCATGTGTGTAACTGAGAGAGTGATAGAGTGTGTGGAAAAAACAATCTCATCAAGCAGGAGGCCGTTTGCTTAGCAAGAGCTGACAGTCTTTGTGTATGTAAATGAAGAATTTAGACTAATGGAGTTGAACCATTTCTAATTTTGTGATGGCAAGAGGATTTTGATTGAAAGTAATTAAGCAAGCTAGCTGTAAAATTAATTAAAGCAAAAGGAGGGGGGACTTTTATTGGATTGGATAGCGATATAGCTGCTGTCAGGCAGGGGGACAAATGGGGGTGACCTGGATTCTTTGCCCTCCCTCCTCCCACTCGGGACTTTTATGTCACTTTAATCTCCTTAGAGCGGCTGGTGTGCATTTGTTTGAAATAATCAAGGAAATATGGTCAGAAATTGTCAGCTTTCAGATCTAATTTACCTGACAGCCTTGCAAGTGTGTGTGCACGCGCAAGCATGCATGTGACAGTGGCAGGTCCCTTTTTTTTCCTTAGCCTGTCCTCAGTTTTGTGGAAAATGCTTTTGACAGTCTTGAAGCATCTTGGTTGTCGGAGGGCGGGGGAGATGAGGAACTTGGGTGGCTTTAAGATGGACATTTCAATGAGGCGTGTTTGGCCCGGCTTAGCACCTCTGACACTGTTGTGTGCGTGCACACACACCAACATGCTTAATTGCCTCTGTAACATATTCAGACTCCATTTGGCCACTGAACCAGCACTTCTCAGCCTCTGTTGACTGCAGGTAGCCTAAACGAGCAGAAGCAGATTACAGCCACGGCAAAGCCTGTTACGGCTTCTTAATCGCTGAAAAATAAGATTGGCCAATCATGGACAAGTAAAAATGGAACTTATTGATCTTTTAATTTTGAAAGGTAATAAAATCTAAAAATATTTAACATATTTGAAGTCAGTCCTAATTGACCAGATCTTTTTCTATAAAACTTTAAAAGTTCTTCCTCTTTTGATCATAATTCATGACTGAATGTCTTGAGTTGCTAGTTGCAACATCCAGCTGTGCGTGTGTGCTCGACTAACAACCAGTTAAAAATAAAAAAGAAAGAATTTAAAAAAAAGAGCCAAGCTAGTAATTCTGCAACCACTCTACGGTTCTGAGCCATACAATGCTCATGTTGAAGTTCCCCAGTATTTCCCGTGAGCTCACTTCCTCCACCTCCTCTCAGATGGTGTTTGCTGGTGTTTGTGACCTCAGTTCTCCGTGTGGCCCTCAGTGCCCCCTGAAGAGACAGTAAATTAAGTCATGGGTCCAGACAACATTGGTGCTCATGGGACTCTCGCCTGCCACACCATCGCCTGTCCCTGCATCCGCTGCTCCTTTGGGAAAGTGCAAGTTCAAGGATTGTGGTGCCTTTGCGGCCCCTAACGGGATTAGGAGTCCTGTGAAAAAAGCTCAGCTCCAAAAGCCTTCATCTGCCCCAAAACAATCCTCCTCTGCTTATTCCATCCACTCCTACCCCCAAAAGATGGCTCCACCCTAGTTCTGTTTTATCAATTAATGCTATAAAAGGTAGAACAAAGAGCTGTCTTTCTCCAGCTCTGTAATTAGAGGGGGATATCTCTTGAGGACTGGCTTTCCTTGGGCCTGAAAAAGCCCGATTCTCACTTCCCCCCCTCCACTCAGCCGCCATCACTCAAGCGGAACATGGCTCCTCGATGTATAAGGATGATAATGTAAATGCAGCGTAGTCTGTTCAGCAAAGCTGGCACAACCTATTTTGCACTAGCTTTATCTAAGTGTGAACAAATGAATGCAACATTTGGAAGAGTGATACGTTATTAACTCTAATTGACTTCTCTATAACACTATACATTCACTGTCACCTTCGCTTTGGCTCGCACGAGTACATGTTCCCCGAATCACTCTTGTCACTGTCCCTATTCTAACACGTTACGTGTCACCACACACTGTTAACAAATGCGATGAAAGCACCTCAATCTAGAATATCAGGTAACGGCGTCTGCCTGTGTGTGTTTTTGTCTGTTAAGGTGAGATACAGTCGACCGTGTGTGTTTGCGTAACTCTCTTGTGCTTAACTGTGTCTATATGGGTGTGAAAGTAAAAAAAGAGGAAAAAGCGTGCCTGCTTTCACAGCCACTGGAGCTTTCGATTGGAATTAGTTTTACAACATATGCAAATGTTCCCCCTTGGAAAAAAGGGCGTCTTTAAATGACAGGTTGATATGTGATTAAACGACAATTAGAGTGCTGAAAATAAGTGTCGGCAGTAGGTCAAGCACTGGGCGGCTCAGCTAAAAGGTAGCAGATTATTGAGCAAAAAACATTTCAGGCAGAGGCCAGAAACAAGACCCAAAACAAATTAGAGAGGTGAAGGGGGAACACGGTTTGGCACTGCGTTCCAATAAACCCACAACAAAAACAATTTCTGTGATGGCCTGAATGACAAAAGGCAGACTATTATTCATTAGTTTAACCATCAAACGTAGACGCATACCTGTGCTTTAAGTCCTCATCGTATACCTAACCCTTCACGTTGTAATAGCTGTGACTCTGGGAGCTCGGCGTGTCACACTTGACTGGTATGGTGCTAACCTTTAATGCCGCCAGCCAGGTTTAAACAGGCTGTCGTCCCAGTGTCCTCTCCACCCCACACCTCTGCTGCCCTTTAAGTTAAAAGTACATTGACACTGTCTCACAATCTTTTTTCATAAACAAACACACACACACACAAACACAGAGGCAGAAACATAAAAGGGCTGATGCTTATTCTGGCACCGATGGCAGATGGCCCTGTCCCTATAATCCCCTTTGATGCTGCAATGGGCATCAGCTCCTGAACTACCATGAAGCACAAGCACACAAAACACAAAACTTTAGCTACTTTTCCTCTAACGGAACCCAATTGGAGAGGAGCTGTTAGCTGTCAGACCTGGTTAAAAATCGTCTTTACTCGGGAGAGTGAAGGGGACAGACTTCTCTCTCCTGTTTCAGCTTTCTCTTGTTTCTTTTTTTCCCATTTTTCTGTCAGAGAAGGTTCATTTTTATGCCACAGTGCAGCTGTGATAGGAGGCCGACTTTGGTACACGTATTTCCTTCTTGTCTGTTTCACAAGGCAAAACAGTGAACCTGTAAGTGTTCTCATATTGGAGCCACAGATGGCAGAAGGTGGGCTAAGAGGCTTAGATTTCTTCAAAGAGCTCACCTTAATTATTTTCAGTTGTTTAAAAAGGGGTATTCTCTCTACTAGTGTATTGTTACATAGGCATGGGAAATTAATTTCAAAGCATCATATATACTGTAGAAGCAGTTTTCAAAACAGGTTGAACTGTTTTTTTCACCCGTCTTTCATTGGTCGTCCTCTGAGTAATCATCTGCGTAAGGATGGCTTAATTGGAGAGCTGCTCTGTTATCTCAAAAGAAGCTAAAAATACAATATCCTTATATTAAAAAGCTTTTCAATCGAGGCTTTTTTTTTCTAAATTTACTTTATGAGTCAAAGCTATGAACATGCTCTATTAAAGTCTCTAATTTACATATTTTGTAGATCAGTGAATTTATTTATTTTTGTTCAAAAGTTTTAAAACTTTACCATCTAACAATCAAAGCACATCTTTGGGGGCGGGGGTCTCTATTCAGGATCTCTATTCAGATGTTTAACTGAACTGTGAAATATTTTACTTAATACATTTGCACTGTAGAAATCCTGTACTAAACAGTCTTCAGTAATGTTACTATTTTAATGTGGGACTCTCCATTCTCCAACTGGAAAACACTGATTAAATTTGTCCTTTGGTGACTCAGACTTTTCAGTTTAAAAAAAAAAGTGAGAGATAAAATAACAGATTCTACAGAAATGGGGAAATCCATATTGACTGTGCAATTACAGAGAGAATTTCTGTTCCATTCGATTATGTATTATCATTTGTGAGAGCTTTGGGGGATAATCATCACTGAGATTTGCTCACGTTTCCAGCAGGTCTGCTGAGATGTACGTAGCTAATGGGATTGGGCTTTTTTTTCTAGCCCTCTCCTGTGGCGTTATGGAGCTGGCAGCTGAAGTTGAACAGAGGCGCATGGTGCTGAGTCGTGCACAGGACTATTTCAAGACTGAAATGCGATTGTTTTAATACTTTAATCCACCTGTCCTTGGCATTGAGGATGTTGGAGAAGTCGCCTAATTATTTCAGTGCCCTCTATCCTTTCAGCCTGAAAAACAGCAGAGACAGCAACACCAACTTCTGATCTTTACTTAAACAAATAAAATAAAAGCATGGCATAGTTGCATTTTTAAAGATGGGTGTACTGTATGTAAAGAGGATTTGAAATACGGCAAATCAATCTCAAGAGCAGGCCATTTGACAACCAGAATTCTCTGAATTGTTACAGGTTCCAAAAGCAGAGGTAGGCAAACACAAATATTTTCCTTTAATTAAAAAGGCCTCATCTTGCGTTAACATCCCCCAAGCCTGGTGCCAGCTCTCAATCCCCCCTCTACACACACACACACACACACACACACACACACACACACACACACACACACACACACACACACACACACACACACACACACACACACACACACACACACACACACACACACACCACCTGGTTCACCTTTATTTTCAACCAGATTTGCAAAAACTTGATTTTTCTTACTGCATCCTCAACAACCTCCTGACTGGCTGCTGTCAGACGCTAGTTGTCAGTTGACAAGTGGGGACACCAACAGTGAAGGCTGTCCCGTTCACTGATAGCCCCCCCGAGGGACAGTTACTGTAGATCCACACATGCACAAATACACACGCAGTCTGGTCCAGGCAGGGTGGACAAGGAGTGGTTGTCCATGTTCCTGATTTTGGGACGCTGCACGTTTGTTTGTATGCGTGCGGTTTTATGGGGGGGGGGCTCTTAGTGATGCATGTTGATGGTTGCAGAGATACTTCATTTCAGAAACAGGGGCCTCATTAACTGTCGTCTTCATCAGGCCAGCAAAAAGTGGACACATTAGGGGTCCACAGGAAGTTAAGAGTAGAGCAGGAGAGTGCATTAGGGAGGCTTGGGGAGATACATACTCTCCTCCCCTCCGTTACACTTCCACGTCCAGTGCTTTCCTCTGTCTTAATGTGCCTTTCAGAGGAATTTGGATAGAGGTCAATAATTATGCTCTTTAAATTATTCAGTCGAGGTCCTCTGTAATTGTGCTTTTTAGAGCTCGGACATAGACATGATTTACTGCACTACTTTTGGGGCACGGTCTGACCGGATGAATCACTATCGAGTTAGACAAACAGTTTGTTTCACTATTCTCATCATCAACTCTTCAGTTGACATGGCATTGATCCTCATTCTTGAAATATTAGTAGGTGTTTAAACCAAATGCACAAAATGTGTTTTTTTCCTCTGCAAATATGTTGCTTTTTTGTTTAATTTTTTTTGTTTTTTAATTAAATATTACTACGAGACTGAGTTATCTGTGGTGGGCATGTTGGGGTCAGGGACCTCGCAGGCAGCAAGCCACTCTGTGGGAATGTTTAGTTTGGGACACTAGCTTGTTATTTTTGTTACGATGGAGAGAGGAAAGCCCAAATTGCAAGGGTAGCAGGAAAAAAAATCACCCAACTTTCTCTACAAAGCCAGCTTTTGACCGCACATGATAACACTGTCCGTCCACATAACAAGTCCTCTTTCAGCTACAGATTATTAACACATCACTGAAAGCAGCAGAGAACGTCCCATCGGTGTTATAGAGTCTAATATTTATATTTAACCAGTTTGGAGAAGCACTGACAAATGTGTCACACACACCTACTGTTTTGTACTGTGTGCTGCTTCAGTTGGGTTTTAGAGAAAGAGCCTGTACAGTAGAGTTTTGCTGGGGCCAGAGGAGGACTGCAATTACTGTCTGCCGATTCATCTAGTCAGTGCATAAAATAGTGTTTATCCAGTCGCCCGTGTTTCTGTCGTGGCTGAGGGAGGGGAGGGTCATGTTTTGCACAACTCAGACAGCTATGGCAATCAGGAAAAGAATCGTGACTCCAAAACATTCAGCCTTTTTCTTTCCTTTTCTCTCCCTTCCTCTGTCAGGTTTAGACCTGGTGCCTTAGAAAATGAGATCTCCCTTGCTCCCTCTCAGACACACCCACACACAAATAAACATAAAAAGCTAATTTGTTAGCGGCCTCATTTCAGAGGCCTGAGCAGGAGAATATTGTTGGGGTGAAAAGTAATGCTTTGTCAAACGATGACATGTGTTGCAAACACGCAGCCTTCAATATGAGCATCTTATGGAGCGGTTCAGGCACTATGTCTGCACATGAAGGGGATGCCTTGAAATAAGATTAGCCTCTAAATGCCCCCCCACCCCCTCACCCCCATCCATCCAGACTTGTGTTAGTGCTTTCTAATATAATGAGCATGGTTACCATGTTCTGTATAACACTAACAGCAGACATATGCATACACATTTGCAAGGCCTTAATGTCCAGCACTTGGTCTGACTTTGTTTCGTAGGACCAGAAAGTGCACATTCTATAACTGAGGCCACTTCTCTTTGGTTTCGGGTCAGGGTGACACTGGGCAGGGTAAGGTGGGAAAAAAAAAATCAACAAAAAAAAAAACATCACCTCCCGCCCTGCCCCTCCCACAAAAATGAATAAAAATTGGAAAACAACAAGCAAGGTCCTCCTAATACAAGAACACTTGCAATATGCTGATGTTTTCTTTTGCACACTGTGTTTGCTAAATTGCCTTTGACTGCGTGCATCAGTAATGAAACTTTATGTCCTTGTGGAGAGGGCAGCAAGTCCGTTCCAGTTAGGACTGGGACGATCTCTCCTGTCTAGCTTTTGCAAGATTTTTTTTTCTCCCTAATACACGTCCTTATGAATAAATGAAGCCCATGAAGTCATTTTTTCCATATTTGTGTAAATTGCTTTAAAAGCATTTTATCATGTCATAAAAAAGTGCAATTGATCTGCTGGGCTTAGCCCATTGGACAGCTGTGTGTTTTGTTAATGGCCACTTTGCTCCAAGCAGCTTATTAAAAAATTTATATAGAAATGCTAAAATTGCATAAATTATTTAGATACAGTAAGCATTTTTTTGTTTTAGTCAGGCAGGGAGGGGCTGTTATCAGTATGGAAATTTACCATAGTATATTATCTGCTGAAATATAGTAATATATCTAGCCAGACACATATGTGTCCTCCTCACTGCACCCCCACACATGCAGAGGCACAGGAAAAAAAAGTATATATTTTTTGATGACTTCGTTTCAGCAACCACGGAATGTCACCCATATCCTGGTTGATTGTACTTTCGAGTTTTATGATGTTTTTCCATTGATTTGTTTCCCCGGCGCAGCTGCCGACCTCTATTGAGGGACGAACGTAATCAGCGCTGACGCAAATTAGATGGTTATTCGTTTCGAAAATTGACAGAAAAACAATAAAAAAGATGAAATGCTCCCAAATCAATAGATATAATGAAATTCAAATAATCCGAGAGATGAGGTCTCCATGGCAACTGATAATGTGGAAAAGAAAACAATTTAATAAAGGACAGACACGCTTTGAAAACAGATTGGGGAGGGGGGTGGCTGTAAAGAGTAAAGAGGAGAGGAGCAGTAGAGGAGAGAGAAGGTGGGGAGATGGAGGGATAGAGAAAGGGATGCAGGGAGGGAGGGAGGAGGTGGCGGCGGTGGTGGAGGGGTGTTTGTGGCTGTAGTAGTTGCTCCATAGCTTGTTTCCCCCGGCGTGTGAAGGATCTGTGTCTGTCCCAAGGACACCGGAATAATTAGAAAAGCTTTCAGGCCAGAAAGTGCAGATTCAGGTTTTAATACACAAAATTATTTCAGGGGCAGTGAATCGGAAAACCATTTGTTGGTGACCTTCCTAAGAGGCCTCCCCCTCCCCGGTACAGGGCAAGATGGAGGCTATGTGGAAGCACTGCCTGAGTTATGGCATATTTGTGTTTTTATAGAGGCAGGGGGAATGGAGTTGGGGAAGTTGGGAGGGGGATGTGGGGGTAAATGTGTGTGATTGGATGTGTTTTGGTGTGTGTGTGAGTAGGATTCTGGGTATATGTGTGTTGGGGGTCATAGTGAGACCTTCATGTTGCGTGTGTGTGTGTGTGTGTGTGTGTGTGTGTGTGTGTGTGTGTGTGTGTGTGTGTGTGTGTGTGTGTGAGAGAGAGAGAGAGGGAGAGAGAGAGAGAGAGAGAGAGAGAGTCTGGCAGGAGTTCGGTCAGAGAGAGAGAAAGCAACGGCAAAAAGGGAGAAAGTTGAGGAGAGAGAGAAAGAGGGAAGTTGCAGATCCGGCTGTATTTACAGATCAGTTGTCAAAAGGAACCATTTAAGGGGAATGCGCCCGTTCCTGCGTTGTGACAGGCGAGGTGCCTGTTTAAAAAGCAAAAGACAACTGTGAAGTAGAGCGGGAGATAGTCAAACACAGGCTTTTTCACTGTTGAAGACAGACAGAGCACGGGGTGGTGAGGGAACGAGTGGGTGTTAAGTGACTTCATTTGTAGTCTATTTAAGGTATGTTTTACTTGTCCTTGTGCTGCTGCTCCTCCAACATTTAATACAGGGGCTGTTCTGGTTAACACAACAAGAGGATAATGGTTGAGTGCATCATTCATATTTCCTGTAAATACAAATGACTTTCTTTCATCTGCATATAAACCTGTATTTAATTTCAGTTTTGCTGTCAAGGGAGATTTGCCACTGATGCAAACACTGATAAGAGTCCACCAAAAGCACAACCCTGTTTCCCTCATTAGCTTATCATGATTTTAAGTCTGCACACTTTCTGGTGACTTTGCTCAACATCCGTGTCCTGCTCTTTTTACATCCTATTTTCTTTATCACTCTTTGCCAACATTTTCAAGGCAGTCTGACTGGGCGTTGGAGCCTTGTCTGTCAAGTATGATTTTATGTCATCAGAAGGCTTTGTTTGCCTCAAATAAAGGTGATCCACCCTCTTTTCAAATGATACTAACAGCACGTCCGGGATATTGACTCCTGAGTGCAGATACCCTTATCCTGTTTCAGGCAGCAATAAATGGAAAAACAGGTCCTCATAGAGACGTGGCCTGATAATTACTGTTCTGATGCTTTCATAGCATATCATCCTGACCGCTGCTCTTTCCTACAATATAAAGCATCATAAAAGTTGAGCAATATTTGATTAAAAAAAAATGTAAAAAAAATACGGGACCGAGATGTACACGTTGTTAATCTTGCTATACTCATCACAATCTTTGAGTTACCTGTTAAACAGGAATTGTATTATTAAAACAACTTTCCCACATTTGTATAATCTCCTCTTCTTTTAAAAGGGTGAATCTATCTTTATTTAAAGGGTAAACTAGATCTCACATTCTTTAGTGAGATAGATAGTACTCTCCACCATTGATATTGCAATGTGAAAAGTGTCCCACAAGTAGAAGAGAAACTACAAATTCCACACTGCGCGCTGGCTGAAAGCCTTCAAATATAACATGCCAGTGTCAATGAAGACAGTTTTCCTTTTAAAAAAAGTAAAGAAAGAACGAACAACCGGATTGAGACCTGGAATACATGAGGCGAGAGGAATCTGCCGTGCTTGTCTGTGGACGTGTGCGCTTTCCTGTGCGTGTACATGCGCCCTGCCACACACACTCACACAGGGGGCACAAAGCACATGTTATCACTGTCAACAGTGGCAGCAGCAAACACCGGCAGTTGTTCTGAGTGTGTGTGTGTCTGTGTAGTGTTGGAGTGAAAGTGTGTGCGTACCCACAAACACTCTCTGCATCTCCACGTCTCTCTGGCTGCTGGCTCTGAGAGACCCGCTGTAAGTCAATCTGTGTGCTCATATGGCCGTGTGCGTGCGTGTGTGAGTGTGACACTACTGTACTACGCTTCAGGAGCCGAGGCAGAGCCCGACCGCACAGGGCTGAGCAGGGCTGGAAAGGGCCGAGGGCCAGCCCCCGCTGCACACTACCCACTTCACACCTGTCTTTCTCTCTCTCTGCGCTCTGCGCTGGGCTCTCATTGTAGCAGTGACAGGAGGGCGCCCGTTAAGTGGCCTGTGTGTGTTTTGTTCCCCCCGTGCGGCTGTGGGGTGGGAGAAGGGCGATGAAGGACCCCTACTGGTAAAGTGGGCAAACTCGCGCAGCCTCGACATCTGTGAGAAAGGGAGAGGGGGAGGGTAAGAAGGGAGGAGAGATAGACAGCAAGAGAGGAGGACAGAGTGGGAAAGAGGAGAGGAGTGAGAAGGTGAGAGGGAGGGAGAGGGGGAGAGAGGGAGCAGAGCCTTGGCAGGGAGCAGTTGTGGAGAAAATGCCTTGCTTTGTGGAGAGAATTCTTCCAGGGCAGGAGGGAGAGGTGAGACAGAGCGCTGAGGGCGGTCTGCTGCCAGGTAAGACTCTCTCTGTCTCTCTCACACACACACACACACACACACACACACACACACACACACACACACACACACACACACACACACACACACACACACACCTTCCTCTTCCTCCCCCCTCACACAAACACACACACTCACAAGTTGAGTGCTACGTTGTGAACGGGTTTGCTACTATTTGCAGTTGGCATGAGTCAGGCACACACGTGTAGTAATGTGGGTGGTGTTAAAGTGAGCGCAAGAGTCAAGAAACAGCAGGTGTAATGTTTGTTTTCTGGAAAACATTCTCTGGTTTTCATGTTTGTATCAGTTGTGAGTGTCAACGGATCCTCCAAAAGTTTTGCCTGTCACTTGTTGTGTTAGGCCTTGTAGCACTCCGGTGTACCACTTGTTACAGTTTACAGCAGTGAGAGCAGGGAAGGACATTTAAAAAAAGTACATTTATTCAGATCTTGTGCCTTTGCACTTTGGAGGAATTTTTATTTTTTACTAATTTACTCAACATTTCAGAAAAAATATTGTGTTTTTTTTAATAATGTTCATTTATGTTATAATAGCATTGAAAATTATTTCACACACACACACACACACACACACATATATATATATATATATATATATATATATATATATATATATATATATATATATATATATATATATATTTAATTTAAACAAAAATATGTTACATGATGCTGTTGCCATGACTGCGTCAAATATTTAGATCCCAATTATGAACATACAATATTTGAATTTCAATGAAAAAAAAGAACTGAAAGTATGTATTTAAAAGCTAAAAATAGATAAAAGATAAAAGCACCTAAAGCCCCCTGCTCTGATGTCAAGTGCAGATGTGTTTGGATCTTCCATGAGCTAATTTGTGTTGTCGCTCCAGATTGATCTGGCTGTTTAGATACAGATGTTGTGATGGAGAGGTTTGTCATTGGAGGGATTTTCCACTCCACTGATGTAAACAGTGTCTGTTGAAAAAAGGCTAAAGAGTCTTTTTCTCCCTCGTGGAGACATGTTTCTGAGAGGAATAATCCTCCTTGTGTACAATTAGATTTTCTCCTTTTGGTTAAATAAATACTGGGTCTGTGAACACAAACGCAGATTCACACGCAGCCCAGTGGGCGTCTGTCTCTCGAGCAGACAGACGCTTCAGCCGGGGCCTGAGAGTTCTTGTTCAGTCAGAAGTTGGCTGACTCTCACTCCTCGCTCGCTGTTTATTTGTTTTTAGAACAAATGGAACCAGCAGAGTGAGAGGTGAAGTCAGAATTGAATTTGGCTAGCGTTACCGTGGCGATCTGGCAGCCGGCTCCATGTCCCATAGGACTGGTGCGGTTGCAGTGTGCCGGGCACGTGCTTATTATTTAACTGATTTGCACTGTATGCTACTGGTCTGCGAACATACTGTGTGTGTGTGTGTGTGTGTGTGTGTGTGTGTGTGTGTGTGTGTGTGTGTGTGTGTGTGTGTGTGTGTGTGTGTGTGTGTGTGTGTGTGTTTCTCTCTTTGAGTAGTGGGTGGTGGTAGCAGCATTCACGAGAGAGACATTTTACTAAGCAGACATTTCCCCCTCTGTTTTCACTCTGACCTGGTAGGAGATTGATGACTGAATTGTGGAGTAGATGTTAACAGTAACTGGTGATTTATGAAGATACTTAGAGTAAGTGAGGCCGCACAGGCTTGAGGGGAAGAAAAAGATATAGCCTTTTAAGTTAATGCAAAAATATTTCCTTTTTAAGTAATAATTGTTATTACTACTGCAGGGGTTTACAGAGAGGTCTGACTTAAACGGGGTTGTGCACAGTGTGGGATGTGGAGCTTGTTCCTTTTCCAATGGCGACGAACCTCCCCTTTGTTTCTAACTTTTTAAGTCTGGCTCTGAGATGATTTTTTTTTGCAGGAACAAAAAATATTCAGAAATGATGTTCATTCATAGGCATAGACATACAGATAGATTTCTAAAGAGACATTGACGTACCTAAATTGAAATATTTGAATTGAAAAGCACTACTTTTTTCTGGGTAAACCACTATGGAAAACTTTCCCTGGATGAACCCTTGCACTGCAACAAGTGCACTGTGTGTTTTGGCAAACCCTCTCAGCCAAAGATCCCTCAGAAAATCTGCATGCAATTTTAGAAGAATCAGTTTCTTTCCCTATCCTTGGCTCTTGAACTCATATTATGCACACAGACAAAATCCTCCGCCCGATTTCAAATATGAGTTTCAGTCCACTTGGATGTGATCTATAGCATTTTTAAGAAATAAAGCAATTTTAGGGAATATTGAACAGTGCTTCCTGTGGAAGAGAGATGACTTTCATTTTTTTCCAAGGCATCTCTTAGACTGAGTGAAATGTTTCCCCTGTTCGCTCAGGGACGACTTTATTTCTTACCAGGGATTTAACACTCACTCAGTCCCCTCATAAATACAGCATCCTTCAGCCCTTCACTGGCCATAACTCATACACTAACTCTCTAGCTAACTAAACTCATATAGCAGAGCCAACACTTGTTTGTCTTTTACCTCAGCCTTTCTCCCTCACTCTTCCTCTCTGTCTCCTTTCCTCCTCTGTGCTGATTTATATGTGACAGAATCTTCTCTGACTACCGTCTCTCCGGGCTGCTGCGCTGATCTCCTCGGCCCACTCGTGGAGTGGGTTTTAGAAGAAATGTGCATTTGAATATGAGCCAGCCTAATCTGCTTTAGGCTATTTAGAGTGAGCCTAATGCTCCAAGAATGAGCGAGAACAACACAGAAGAAAATGCGGACATCCCTCTCAGCATGTCACAACACAGCTCAGGTCTCCAAAGAACAACGTGAGTCTATGAGTTGCTGATGAAAATTTCTCAGTGAGGCAAAAAACACATAAGATTTCTCATTTTTTAGACACCTGTTGAAACCCCAATCTTTTCTTTTTTGTGTTCGTTTTATTTCTACTGATGGGGCACCGACATGTGGGATTTGCACTTTTTGAACACTGTTTTCAACAGGAAAATAAATGTAAAGACACAGTGCATCTGATAAACTTTTTAGCCATTTAACTTTCAGCAGATGAAAGTGCTCAGGTGGGACATTACAGTCTGGGGAAGCCTTTAGTCATCTGGTGCCGACTGGCATTTTGGGAGGAGAAGGCCTTCCTGGCGTGGTTCCCGTATCGGTTGTTAACAGTCTGCTGGTACCTTCTGTTCTCTCTGTTCAGTCCCATTGGCCCAACACTGACAACTCCTCAAGCATCTGAAGACCCTCTGAAGTCAAAATCACCCGTTTTGATGTCTCATGGCAGAGCCCTGCGTTTTGTTGTCTTTGCATCTGAAAACACAGGCCCTGCTTGGAGGAATTACCCTCACCCCCTCGCTGGTATCAGACGGGGGGAGGAGGGTATCGTTCCTAGAACCCCCCCCACCCCTAGATTTCGCTGCGCTCCTTACTGCCCTTCCTTTCTTTTTGATCTCGCCATCAAATCTTCCCCCGTTTTTGTGAGTGACGTTTACCCGAGAGCAGCTTGGGAAATGGCTGGCTGAAGAAGACATTTGAGAAAATGCAGCTGAGCAAGCCATCACCTTTGATAAAGCCATGGTTCCAGTGGGAGAGACAGAAGAAAGCTAAAGAGTAAGAGCATTGTTGATAATGAAAAATGCCATGAAAGAGGGAACATCGCTCTGATCGCAGCCAGTTACACCAGCGATGATCAGCAGAACAGATAGTGCGGTGGTACATCAAGCATTTCTCTGTTGCCCTACAACAATGAGTGTTTGACCTAGATGACTGATCTGAATCTCGGGTACCACACTGAGACTCATAACCCAGGTAGTCAAACAGGTGTTATCATCCGCTCTGGCAGACCTTCCGCTGTTGCACCAGTTGGCAAAAAGCTGGCAGGGCATTTAACAGCGCTGCAAAAATGAAATCTTGGCAAGTGGCGGGTAGTTTGAGGCATAGAGAGGAAGAAATGTTAGCTTTAGTAATTACCACCTCCACAGAGAAGCGGTGGAGAGGACACTGAGGCAAGCAAGCGCATGAAGGAGGCCCCGTGTGCAGATAATGAAGGGGTATCATTGTAGCTCTGACAGTGTTAATCTCAGAGTGCTCCACAGTGTGTGTCTCAGGTTGTGTTTATGCCTTACTGTACACAGCTGATACAGCTGGGGTATGTGATGGTTGTGGTACAACTCAACTGTAGTTCTACCATGGAAACCATCCACCTGACAGTACATCCAGCTCTCCTGACAGTTGCCGCCTCACACGACTTCTTGAAGACAATCCTGCAACTCCCGAGCCTCTTGTTCACGCACCTAAACTTGTTTCCGTTGCAGAAAAGTGAGGGAAAAAAATAGGAGATCGGAGAAGCACGGTTAAACTTTCTTTGTGCTCTTCTTTTCCTTTTCCTTCCTCCCATTTGAAGTTGCGAGACAGTCATTTAGGCATCATTGCTCACAGACACTCAACACAGGAGAAAATGTTATGAATATGTATCAACGCAACATATGGCAGCAGTAGCGCTGGGACTAGGTGTGTCCAGAAGGTAGAGTGCTGCCGATGCATTATTCTCCATTCAAATTACCACAGCAAGAATGCAGCAGGGAGCCGTGAGGTGTTCGCCGCGTCTTTAGACAGGGCAGAAGAGGAACCTGTGTCACGCAAAACAGCAGGAATGGAAGAGCCGTGATGAGCACAGTAGTTGGCCGTCTGAGTTTCCTTGATTTGGCAGATTTTTTCAGCAGGTTCAAACTCGGCACACTCACTGACACAAGTGTGATTAAAAGCGATATTTCTGACACATTAGGATGCACACAGGAAGTAACCTCCTCTAAAGCGTTCATTATTAGATGCATGACAGACCTGAATATTTATAAAATAGGTTTTAATAATTAATAGCAGCAATCTGCTCCCGTAATTCATCAGATTTGCACTTCAACAGAGTATCCGTTTTCACTTTAAAATAATAATAAGAGGAATATTAATGTTGCAGAAATGTAAAACGGGCAGCTGGATTCAACGCAGATAGGCAAGCGCTACACATTCACTTCTGAGCCTTTCCTTTAACCTGCCCTGCACTTTTCAAATAAATTATATTTTAAGCTGTAAACACAGCACCATTTTAAAACCTTCAGTTGTTTGTGTGAGACATTTTAGTGAAAAGCAAATGTGACAAGTCATGAAAATAAAGACGCAGGAAACAAAGTGGGTTTGGTGTAGAATGCACAAGCAGTTGCTGTGGTTTTATCAAAAGCAAATTTATTTATTTGAGTTAACGTCGCAGCACTTCCTTTTGTATACTGAGCCCCAAAATAGACAGCTTTATTTTTTCGTTTTTTTTTTTTTTTTCCTGTAAAGCAGCATTGCTTATTTCATCGTTTCACAGCTATTATTCCACCCCCCCCCCTCCCTCCCTTTTATTTAGACGGTTGTGTTATCACACCTTTAAACTCAGCCATGGCACATTCCTGCCATACTGAACTCCCAGAAACATGAATGTTCCTGTTTTAGGTGAAAGCTGTCACTTTTAGTTCCACCTTCAGTTCATGTCAAACTTTTCCGTCAATTGCAATATTTTATACCTTTCTCTGGCACAGTGGTGTGTGTGTGTGTGTGTGTGTGTGTGTGTGTGTGTGTGTGTGTGTGTGTGTGTGTGTGTGTGTGTGTGTGTGTGTGTGTGTGTGTGTGTGTGTGTGTGCGTGTGTGTGTGTGTGTGTGTGTGTGTGTGTGTGTTACACATGTTGTCTATTGTTTGTCATGAGTGTTTACGTGGGCCTCAGAGAAACTGACGTGATCTGCAGTCACTAGACAGAGGAGCAGAAGGAAAGCCCGGACCACAATCTTCTGCTGCCTCCAATGCTGCAAAAATGCTTGCGACACACACGGTGTATCGGTTACAACCACTTGACATACGGTATACGTTTACAGTAGACTGTGCATCTACCACACATTTCCCTAGCCACACGAGCACATAGAAGACACTTTGAGATGTCTTATGTGATCACAAACCCTCTCCTCACTTCCATCCTGCTTGTCAGAAATCCTGCACATACAGTAGCCAGCCAAAGTCCTGACAGAAGAGTCGCAGCCACAGGGTCTACCAAATGTAAATCTCATGAACGGGAACAGTCACTTACATCACTTCCTCTCTTAGCTCTTTAAAGAGTTGATTTTGATAAAGGTTTCACTGTGCTGCAAAATAGTATGGGTTAGCAAATGATTTAAATGTATGATTTCTTTTCCTTTCTTTAATTTTTTTTCACAGATAAAGAGAAGTTACTCAGAAAGACATTTTAACAAGCACCTTTGATTCATTCAACCGCGTGTAAAGTCCAAAAGAGTAAAGTCTTTCAAGCAGAGCAAATGTTTTAATGGTAGTCAGGGATCAATGTTGTCAGTGCCAGCATCCTGTCTGGAAATACTTTATTTCTTAATTTTTTATTTATTTTTTATTTTGGGGGGGTGGGGGGGTTACTGTCTTACTCCCTTTTTACGTCTTTCAAGGACATAAAGAAAAAAAAAAGAGGTCAATTGAATGTCTGGGTTGGTAGTTGGAAAAGCGGGGAGAAGCAGGGTGAAAGGAAATCAGCGGGCTGTAGCGCAGGTATGCCAAACTAGGTTGAATTTAGGGAAATTACTTGAAAAACATTGTCCTACGCTCTCGTTCACAAGGCTCTGGTTTCTGAAAAACAAATTTGAAACATAACCTTGGAAATCAATTAAGAAGTCCCCTGGAGCTAGAGAAAAAACAAGGTCCACCCTTCTTTTTCCTTTTCCCTCCTCCCTACTTGTCTTTTCCTTCCCTCCACTTAAGAGGGACTTGCATCTGTCCATCAGAGCGCTCGCTGCCTTGTGTGAGGGGGCTTTGTCAGCAGGGGCTTTATGTAATTTTTTTTAACGGCAGAGGGCCTTATATGCTGTCAAAATGTCTTAAGAGTCTTATTAAAGAAATGCCACAGCTCATTTCCTTGTAATGCAATTCATATGCTGGTGAAAGGGGGCATGTCTAAAGATCTAAACAGCTTTGCTTTTTAGGCTTCACATTAGGGGTTATCTGTGAGGGCTTGTCATTGATTGACATTATCTGGCCTGACAGGGCCTCATATCAAGGTTAACCTCATGGACAAAAGTGCCACCCACATGGACACGCAAACACACTCTCACCCAAACTTAAATGCGGCACGCGTCCCTCAACTTCCTGTGGAGAGAGGTGCTACTCACATGCGCCGGCTTCACCCTGCATGTGTGTGTCAGCCAGGTGGAGATTTCCAGACTTAATTGATAACTAATGGAGCAGAGTGTGCAGAGCTTACCCGAGGGTAAACAGGGTTGACACTGTGAGTGCGCGTGTGTGTCCTGTGGAGAGATAGACGGCGGTAAGAAGCAGCAGATGACTTATTCAGAAGTGTAAGATCTGGATTCTGGTAAATTGAAATGGTTGCAAATATATGGAGTGATACACACCAGTCTCCCTGACCTCTCAAGGAAGTCGATCTGATTTTTCCACTACAGAAAAAGTGTCCAACTGAGCACGATTACACACACACTCACACACATCTCCCCTTCTCCCTCCCAACAAGCCACTAAGGCAAAGAGAGATCCCCGTGACCAAAATACAACTGAAGCAGTTAATCTGTACAGATATTAGCTCAAGGGCCCTTGAGAGGTGCACCGCTGAGCCCCTTCTCCACTGTACTATACACTGCCTTGCTCCCACACCAAACACAGCGACCGTGGGGGAGGGACACAGGGGTCGTCTGCTCATTTACCATGCCGGTTGGCTTATCAAATTGCACTCCCGGTGTCATGAAACTGAACATGAGTCTCAAAACAAAGCCGCAAGAATAAATTTCCCTTGTTTCAGCCTGCGGAGGCATGGGAGCGAATGCGGTTGTGTATTTTTTAAGTTCTTGCCTCCTGCTGCACACTTACAAATTAAGTCATCATCTGGTGCCAGCTGTGAGTCCAGATTTGATGTACAATTTTAACAAGTTAGTTGCATGTCCCGTGAATTACCCTAAGCAGCAAACTGAATAAAAGTTGGCTGTTTTGGTACGTAGCTGTCAGAATGGCTCTTGTCACTCATGTCAGATTGTTTTTTTTTCTCCCTCAGACCATTTTAGATTGCTTGTCCTCTGCTCTGGAAAATACCATAATTACCCTGTTTGTGATGAAGCCAAAGGGCGGATTTGTCCTTAGATCTCAACTTTCCTGCTTGATTGCCCTTAAGTTCAGTGTCTTTCCTCCTCCATCTGCGCTTGAAATATACATTGTTTTCTTCAGCCATTGTCCTGTGAAGTCTGTGTGTCACAGGGGCCGTTTGTATGTCTTTGTCCTGCAGTGTGTTTGTTTTTTTTGCGGTGGTGTGACGGGAGCGTGGCACTTGGCTGAGGGCTTGCATTTGATAACAGCCTGTGGACTGAACCGAAGTGAAATAGTCCAAACGAGTTCTTCAAGGTCAGTGGTTCCAGATAGAGTACAGACAATAAGCAAGGTCACATTCAGAACTACAAGTAGTAAGTGCTTTATTGATGAAAAAAATTAGAAAAACAAGCAGATAGACGTGCAACCAACTGTTAAATAATACAATAGATCTGTGGGAAAAAGGACAAGAGGGGTGTACGATGTGAGGCAAGGGTGGCTGCATGTCCGTGTGTGTGTGTGTGTGTGTGTGTGTGTGTGTGTGTGTGTGTGTGTGTGTGTGTGTGTGTGTGTGTGTGTGCGTGTGTCTGTGTGCATGTGTGTACAGCAGCTTCGCTGCAGAGCATTGATCTTATGCTGAAACCTCAAAAATCCAATAAAAATCCAGCAGTTAAAAACAGAACAAAATGTGACAGATCAGAGCTGGTGGCAACTTCCCGGCTGCACGGTATCTCTCTTCATAACTGAATCATTTCCTATCAATGCTGCAGTTCATGTGATCTGTAAAATACAGTGCTAAAGTACTGTTTTAAGAAAAGATCATGAGCGAGTTGCTCTTACATATAACTCACTCCTCCTGTTTTGACAGTGATCTACATATCATATCATCTCATCAGCACAGTGTTTTATGATCGTGACAACAGTTACTGTAGGTTCCTTTTTTTTTTTTTTTACATTGAGTCATTTTATGAACAATGTACCTTTTGTGCTTTGACTACTGTGCTATCTTTTTATGAAAATAAGCAGAAGGTATTGGACTGCCATAATCTTTTATGTGCCTTTATCGTTGGTTCTCTCTGTCCATTTCTCTCTCCTCGCCAACCTGGCAAGCCTGCCAAGTGAGTAGAGCTCCGAAGTATCAGTCCCTCCCTGGCAAATTTAGATTTGAGGTGGAGAAAGCTAATTCCAAGTCAAAGCCAAACCTGTTTATTCAGGAAGAGCCTGTTGGGGACACGAGGGCTTGGAGATTCCCATAAGCTCTTCCACCTTTTCCCATCAGTGATATCCTGTAGTTGTCAACACCACCAACTGTCTTTAACTGCTCTTTGAAAGTTGACAATAAACCCACCTTAGCAGTCGCTTTTCTAAGGATATACCCTTCCCAAACCAACCATCTATCAACTAGCTGGCAATGGCATTGTTTTTAATCATCAGAACCTCAAAATTATTATTATCGCTTCTGATGCGGCAATTAAAACTTCAGGTCAGAGGCACAACGAGTGGTGATCAGCAGCCGAGCTGAGAAGTTTTAATTAGACGATCAGAACCATTAATGCACAAAAAAGGTGTGCGCTGGGAAATTAACGGGAACGTCTTAATCAGGGTTAGCGACTCCGAAGAGGAGTCAAGTGAACAGAGAGCAAAAAACAAATCATTTCCGCACCACTGGGACAAAACTCAATTAAATATGCATGCGGAAAAATGGAAATTTCTCAGCATCGGCTGCAACGACTGTTAGAAAACTGTGGCAAAATCTCACGGCGGGGTCGGGGACCTGCTTATTGTTATTCTTCTGTAATAAAAATGAGAGATGGGCCAGATGCTGGGGTCTGGGTGCAGTGGCGTAGATGTCCATCAGTGGCTTTCCGCTTGACTTCCTTGCGGCTGCTGCAGCTCCTGTACCATGCAGGGAAGAAGAGAGACTGAAAAAAAGAGTGTGGAGGGAAACATTTTCCTATTGCAGGTTGTAAATTTGCAAAAATAAAAACACACTAATTTCCAAGCTTGTCTGTGTGTGTTTGCTTATGTGGTTCAGCAATTTTCCTGAAACACACTTACACACACGCACGCACACACACTCTCTCACACGTACATCTCCCTGGAGAGCCAGAGACATGAAAGGTTCACTGAGCCACACACTGGGAGCCTTGTCGATTAATCTGCCAAAGGTTCCTAAAGTTATAACTAGACTTTTTTCAAGAGTTACAGTAGTGCAACTCTCGGTTGCATATTGTAAAATAATCCTGAGCTGAACAGACATCTTGCAGACCTTGTTTGTATTAATTAACTTGAGATATTGCAGGGGGTTTGTCCCTGTGTCAGTCATGTTGGAACTCAGCGGGAATCTACAACAGGCCCTGTATCTGTGTTTGATTAGTTGAAGAGATAAGCTTCACTTTAAGCAGGTTATATCTACCTCTCTTATATGCAGACCCCTCCTGTGAGCTTGCTCCATCCAAACTCAAACACTGTGGGGAGTTGGTGTGCTCTAAATTAACAACAAAGTTATGTTTTGCAGTTTTCTGAGTGACGCATTTCTTCCACAAGTTGATTGCATAAGCATTTGGTTGTGAGGTGTCTGGTATGTTAGATTGTATGTTGGATAGCAATAAAGTCTTGACCCTTCCAGACAGAACCAGTGTTCATTTCCACATCCTGTACCTGTGGCAGGCTCCATTACAGTCTGTGCACGTTCACACAAATAATCCACTTCCAACACTGTTATTAGGATTTGAAACACCACTTGATTGAGCCTGATATCATTCTGGCACACAAACAGACACTCTGCATCAAAAGCCAAAAAGACCTGTAGGGCTTAGAGCGGTGGAACGGTTCTTTTGTCAGTGCAGAGGGCCAGATAACACAAGGTGACTCATCTGGCTCCGAGAAGAAGCAGGACCAAAAGAACTTTAATGCTGATGCTCTTATTTTTGACTGAAGATGAAAAAGAACCCGACCTTGTCCAAACGCATTCAAAATAATTTACTGTCTTTTTCTTCGTGTTTTGTCCTTATACAGACACTATGTGGCTCTTCTTTGAGGTCCTGTACTGTTTCCAGAAAAAGTAATGTCACTGTAAACATAAGCAGTTGGAAACATTAGTTTCAGCTGCCGTGTTCAGACTCAAACCTGCCGACTTTTTCCAGCTCCCAGTGCTCACTGAGGTGTCTCCTCCTTGACAATTAGCACACCGGCCTAAAACGGAGAGTAAATTATGTCCAATGCATGTGACAGTGTTGTTTTTCTTTCTGATATTCATTAATAAGGCAGAATGCTTACTGGACTCTCACAGAGGTGGGGGGGTTGGCCCCAGGGGGAGAAGTTGTTCTTTCATGTAAATCCCCACAGATTTTATATCATTGTATGCTATCATGCACACAAATGACTTGAGGTAAACAGCTTAGGGTTACCATAGCAATCTTTACTGTAAGCAATGGCAAAAAGCTGCAGTGGACAGAAACCCGGAGCATAAATAATAATTCTGACTGCTTCAATAAACTGTTGAACCATAGCATGTTCTTCCTCGAGGGAAGCACACAATATTTTATTTCTTTTAAATCATGTTCTCCTTTTGTTATTTTAAAGAAAAAAAAACATTTAACATGATTTCTGAATATTTAGTTTGAAGCCTGGTTGAATGTCAATGGGAAACACTTGGTTTTCCACTCATGATTCTAAATGTTAACAGAAAAATCACACATAAATAAGCACTAATGGAAAGAAACAATCAAGAAGGGGTCATTTCCTACAAGGAGCTGGAGATTGCGGCGCAACGGAAATGGGTAGTTAAGGTATGAAATACTGACCATGGAAAATAAAAAAGAATGACCTCAACAGCAACACCCAAATGACCTCAACTACCTTTGCAGGGTTTTTCTGAAAAAAAAAAAAAATACAATTTATGTCTTCCACTTCCTAATAGTTTTTCCAGCTGATTGTTTTTTGTTTTGTTTTGTCTTTCCGAAATCGCTGTCCATTCACCCCCACCTTCAATTGTCTACCACTGAAACGTACAGTAACCCCGCCGCTAATGTACAGTCCCCTCAAAACTGCATGATTCCTGTAGTCATTGTTTCAGAGAGGAAGACTGCAATGTAAATACCATAACTGAGAAAGCATGTGTGGGTAACACTGGGTTCATTGTCTGGCGACGGGGTGATCTGTAAACTCCTTCAAATTGCATATCCTTTAATGATTCCGCAGCTTTGGAAAAGAAAATGAAAACAGGATTTTATGTTGCTGCGATGTGATTTACATAATGCCAGCAATGGCTCACACATGATTGTGCTTGGCTTTATGGCTGAAGGGAAATGAAGAGGCTCACACTCGCTGATATAAAGAGCGAATTGAGTCTTCAAGATAGAACTTTGTTACCTCTGATATTACACACTTTTCTACACTGAAACACTGAGTCCATAAGTCAATATTGTGGATTATCTTAAGAGTGTGCCACGGTTTACTTTTCAACTCGATATAACCCAGAAAAAGAAACATTTCTGCATGGACGGTTTTTACAGCTTTGCTTCCTGCTTAATAAAAGAACACATGCTCGTTGTAATCCCCCCAGCGATTTTTTTTCTCCTTTCTTGATATTGTACATTTTGCTTTCTTTTTGTTTATTAGTTAATTATTCAGATAATCTCTTCTTAGAAGGGATCTGTGGTGGTCCTGGAAATAAGTTGAAAGGTAACAGAGTGCAGTTTCTGCCCTAAAAAGGCAGCTCTGGATATGGAATGCCACAGGCAGCTGTTCCTGCCTCATCAGAGGACATGTTATAAAGATAGCCCCAGTTAGGTTGAAATAATGCCACCCATTCCTGCCCCAAAGCACACTCCATCATGTGCTATTGTTCAGAGAGGCCCCGCTGGGCAAAAATGCAGAGACAGGTTGGGGTATATAATATTGTTCACTAAAGATGTATAAAACTACAAAATTTTAATAAACAACGTACTTTATAGCCATTTCAGCAGCTCGTGTAGAGAAAGCTAATATGAGATTTAAAATGCCGAAAAAGTGCTCAGTGTTTTCCTTCCACGTCTTAGGAGCTTAAATGCCCCCCCACCACACACACACTCACACACACTCACACACACACACCACCCCTTGAGGTGAGAGTGAAGATAACATTTCACAGTGTCTATATAATGCTGTCATGTGCAGGATTATGTAGCTGCGTACTTGCTGCTTGTAGTACTATAGGGGGGTCTGATACATATCTGCCTGTGGTTTCAGCTGCTTGGCCTGTTTTTCCCCTCTCCTTTTTTCCCACCAGTGTGTTAAAAGCTGACCAAAGACCTGACTGAGACAGACATGTACAGTATCTCTGTGTGTCCTTCCAGTCTTGCGCTGTTATTGTTAAGTGCTTTTGGATGTTATTAATAGCAGCAGCCACTTTTGTCTGTGCCAGTAATTTGTTTTTTTTCCATTGTGATGTTTAAAATTGGTTGAAGTTTCAAACATGGAAGAACTGGTCCAAACTCAGTTTCTGGTCATATTGAAAGCAAAACTAACTCTCGTTTTTTTAACAAAGGGAAGAAAAAAACATACCTGTATGTTGAGTGCACGGTGGAGTGAAATTGCTGAGTAGAATTGATTTTAGCCAATCTTATACCTCTTTTTCCTAATCCAAGTTCTTCTCTTTTTCTTGTTTCAGCTGAAAGGACTTTTTGCACTGAAACGACCTCAGGAAAACCCAAGATGGCCGCCAAAAGGAAAGGTGGCCTAAAACTCAATGCTATCTGTGCCAAGCTGAGTCGCCAAGTGGTGTTCGACAGCAGTTCCCAGAATGCAGAGGGAGACCAGAGTGTAGCAGAAAACAGTGAGCGTGGCAGTTCCCATTATGATGACTGCGAGACCAACTTCACAGAGAACCTGAGCCTGAGTCAGAGCCTCGAAGAGGATCAGAAGAGACGCGAGGCCATAGAGAAGTGGGTCAACGGCGAATACAGTGATGAGCCACTAGCTCCCGATGACGAGCAGGAGCGTGAACTCAAAGTTAGCCACGATGAAGACGGTCCTCCTGAGGGCGTATACATGGTACAGCCTAAAGGCTGCAGTGATGACGAGGACAATGCTGAGGAGCCTGAGGCCACCGTGGCGTCTCAGGATGGCAGTTACCACGACGACAAAGAGGCTGAAGACAGGCCTCCAAATGATGACAACTATATTCCTCCAAATGAGCCCCAGCGTCGCCAAGCACCTTTCTCCTCTCCAGTAGGATTAGCCCATCTCCTCTGACAAATATACCTCCACCTTCTCTGATTTATACTTGACCCATTGTACACAACTTACACCAACACCAGTTTTGCCCTTCAAAGCTTTAAAGGCTTATAGAGAGGAGAGGTGACATTCCCACATCCACATAAGCTTAAGTGTGCCCACCACTGGAAAGAGATGCTCTAGAGTTAACGTTATGAATAGCCAGTGACATTATTACTCCAAATACAGATTCAACTGACTTGCCAGAGGGGAAAACAGGAATTTGTGTGTAGTTAAGTGTATGAAGAAATTCATAAACGGAGAAGGTTTATAACGTTAAGCATTTATGCATTTATGCATTCTCCCAGCAGCTGAAGGCCGAAAGCAAATGGCAGGGCCAGGCTAAGCTTCATATTACAGCCAGGATTACATACTGAGTCTTTGATTTTTTTTCTCTAAGCTCACTAAACTTAGCCACTGCCTCGAGCTCCTCTGTAACATGGAGCAGCCTTCCGTTTAGTTTTCTTTATTTTTTTTTCCCCGCTGTTGCCAAATACAAAAGATCAGTGGTTAAATATAGTCCCCAAATAAGAAAGTTATATTACAGCTCTACATAACACTTTTTTTTTTGTTAGCAGACATGAACATGTTTTAATTGATTTTTTAATACAATGAGCTCTTGCTGTTAGTGACTCATAATAACCCCTGGTTAGCTGTGGCACGATGTTCCCTCAGTATAACTCGTTGATTATCAAATAGATAAAGTTGGCACAGAATGTGTTAACGGTACAAACAATCTTTTAAGAAAGCGCCTTTTAGTGTTATACACTTTTGACCCTTGAAACTGAACTCTCGTATGCTTATAAGCTGCCTTGTTTCGCAGAACTTAAAACGGTGCAGTAAAAACAAGGAAAAAAAACATAGCTTGGTTTTTATCAATAGATAAAGCCTGTTTCACACAGACAGAAAGAGAGAGGGGAAAAAAAGCATTTTGCAGGTGAAACCGGTTGTTGCTGTACAAAAACAAGCTTTGTTCTGTGCCTGTTCACGTCAGTTTAACTGTTTTCTGGGCTTTCATCTTGATTTAGATATGCTCCCCAGTGACATGTGCAAATGGTAGTTTTTGACGTCATTTCTTTTTGCTAACACTAACTGCACAGCCACACTCACACACAAGTGAGGGCAGGGGCTTCTCAGAAAATGAAGCAGGTTTCATTTCAGAGATAAAAGAAGTCTTTTGTGGTTTTAATTAGTCATTTTGTTTACTTCATTGCAGTAAAAAAAGGCTGCTCCGTAAACATGTGGAACTACTGTGCAGCAGGCCTACACCTTTTCCTTTTTCGTTCACTCACCGGTTTAAATAGCACAACAAAGCCGGTGTCTGAAGACTGCAGGGAGAGCATACTGCATCAGTGGCAAATCTTTTCTTTAAAGTTTTTTTTCTTAGTTGCTCTTTGTTGATTGTAACTAGGGCATCTATATTGCCATGTTTCTGCTCAGCTCACAATTAAAACATTTTTCCTCTCTCTCTCTTTTGCACTCTCTCTTTCTCGCCGCTGTCTTTCAAAGGCTGATGTGGAGTGCACATAATTATGCATATAAACATAGTGGCTTAATTATCTCTCACAACATCAGTGACAATGTAATTAACAAACATTGCAAGATCAATGAGAGAAACTGCGACCTTCAAAACATTTAACTCCTCACATTGAGGCATCGTGCGGATATCCTATCAGTGCAAAACCCCAGAATACTTTTCCTAGATAATTTAGATGTCGCATTAGAGCCCTCATAAGCCAGTCAACAGGAAAAAAAAAACCTAGTGAATAAAAACTATGAAAGCAATGACAGAGATGCTCGTAGCGATGGATCAAATAGGGTTGACCATGACTTCCATTTGCAATTCTGGGTTCATCCTAAGAGGTTATTCTTCATTTCAGACGATTTCAAAGCCCCCTCTATTTACTGCCTGTTAATTAACTTGGCAAACAGTGAGCAAGTTTGAAGCTTTGGAATTTTTTTTTTTTGGTGTCACATTATATCAACAAATGTACATACTAGCTACTCTTTGTTTGCTTAACACTATCCTTTTCAACAAAACATATTCAAATGTAATCACTGATATGAACATAAATGTATACACACACACATATATATATATATATATATATATATATATATATATATATATATATATATATATATATATATATATGTGTAGCCTGTTATAACAAAAAAAAAAGAAAGACTAAGACTAACTAAATATTATACATTCTGCGTTTGTGCTTCTGTAGTGACACTCTTTAGGAGCTATTCAGACTCTAGATTAGTCCATATATAGCCAGTAGCTTGCATCTTTATCATCAGCAACACCTCTGCCTCTCTGTCCCGTGAGCAGTGAAGCCATGCCACTCTGATGGCCATGTTTGGTCAACAAATGGAGATATAATGCCCATCTGTTATCATATCTGCGAGGGAAAATGTGGCCTAATTGCCACAAATATAGACAAGGCAGGTCTCCGACGTGCATTGGATTTTACTTGCCTGAAGTGTCAAGATTAGGAACTACTTGTTTGTAGATCTTTTCCAGTGTCACCAGAGAGAGTGCAGATAGAAATGTCAAATGTGTCAGTTACCATGAGAGAATGGGTGATTGTAAAAGAAAAAAAAGAAGATTATCTATTTATTCATTCCTTCATTTTGAGGGGAGGAAGGTCAACAGAGAGGGTGGGGCCAAATCAAGCTTTATCCCGTGCAACGTACATCCCACCTGGTGTCACATGACATCATCAAGAGGGAGACAGATAGAGGCTGACCAGAAAACTCATTTACATGGTGTTTTAGAAAGGTTATCTCCTGTCTGTCCCTGTCATAATCCCTTCAAGTCTAGTCATTTGCCTTTCATTGATAGTACATCACATGTCCTGGCTAATTTTTCAGAGAAGGTGATGATAATACCCCAAGCAAATGTAAAAAACTACTTAACCATTTGTAATCATTTACAATTGACTCTAGAACTACAGTATAGTTTTTCTTTTTAATGTTGCACGTGCTTCGAATGAATATTGATCATTTATAATAATTATTATAATTATATTTAATATATTAGATTGCATGTGTATTTTTACAACTACATGTTTGGATATGATATTATTTACGTGCTGTATTTATTTCTTAACTATAATTCTTCAGGCAGCAGTTTCTCTTTTCTCATACAGACCGTAATGGGTGAGGCTGCTCTAAATTTAGAGCCATACATGAGATACATGAGATACTTTTATATAACGACAGAAGATAAAGTGGGTTTTAAATTTAAACTTTTTTTTTCCCCTTTCTTCATTTTAAATTGACTTGTTAAATTGTATTTCTTTAACAACTTCATAGCAAGGACAATGATCAGTTAGAGCGCAATGAAGACAGAAACTTCAGCAAGCAGTAAATACAAACACAGCACACACACAAATACACTACTGTATCTCTCTGTGGTTTTAATACATGTGCAAACACGACAGATTTGACAAACCGATCTGTGGCAAACATGTAGGTTTTTCCTCTCAAACACCTGATCCATTTCTCTTAAATTTTTCATGCCGCTTCGATCCACCAGATACTCTTTCATACTGATCCATGGAGCAGAGGAACAAACCCCAACATGGGGAATGGAAATTTGGGGATTATTTTACATGCCACACAGAAGATGTGAAGAGCAGCGCCCAGTGACTGATTTAGCAATAACTGAGAAATATGAGACAAGAGCAGATATATTTGTGTATTAATTACCTTGGATGGTAGGTGGTATTACCTCGCACAGGCTCATGTGTGCTCTGGTGATGAAAACAGCGATAAAAATCTTTTTTAAAGAGACGTTGGACCTTGTCCCAGTGGCTGTGCCAAGGCTGAGTTAAGAAGGCCAAAGGTTTTACATGGCCCTGTTGAAATTATCATCTGGTACATAACTAGCATATCTGTGTTCTGGGATTCTGCCTAATATGCAAAGTAACGCAACAGGAGACATTTGGAAATGACTCAGAACTGCAAACATCACAGTTTGGTGAAAGCCTGCGCCACTGTTCCCACTTACTGTATCTCTTTTCATTTATGCTTTTGTCTCACTCACTCATCCAAGTTCTTCTTTACGCAGCGCTTGGTCCCCCCACTGTTTTCAGGCCAAATCAGCCTTTACTTTTACCCACTCTCTGACCACTTCTACTAACCTGGATTAAACTTAATGGGGCAGAATTCATCTCTACATAATGCAATTAAACTATACATTTACTGTATTTCACCTGTGTCCCTGGAGAAATTGTACAACTTTATGGACTCTTAAAACAAGAGCAATACCTCAGTTCATAAATATGTAGAAAGAGGAAAGAATTGTTTCTTTCACTTTTAAAGGTGTCACTAATTGTTACTTAAAAATATCTTTTTATGAAATGCACTAAATATGCAATCATTTTTCTGCAGATGTTGCAATGCATCCTGGCTTCTTATAACACCAAGAATCACTCATCTTGAAAAAATATTAAGTTTGAAAAAAGCTAAACACACTGACACCTTTACATAATTTCTAAAAAGCTGAATTTGCTGATTTATTTGAAATCCCTAAAGTATCACTTGTATCATTTTGCCAGATATATCACTTAATGTGCTTTTCATATAATTTGTCATTTAAAACACCAACCTCCTTCTTTACTTTTCTAATCAGTTTTGACATCATCAAAATGATAAATATAAAGCAAACAAACAAACAAAAGTTTCTACAGCTTGTCACCTGCACATTAAGCAGCACTTCCAAAACAGGAAGAGCCTCAGACTTTGTTTGTAGACACATACTGTAAATACACACGCTTTTACAGATGTTGGAGCCTTGCAGAGCACAAGCACTTTTCCTGTTGACACATTGGCTGCTGTTCCAGTGTAAAGAAGAAAACAGCAATGTGTTATTTCTAGACATGTACCTTTCAGAACGATAAGGTTGTTATTAAGTTTTAGGTTTTTAGCTGTATTAAATGACCGCAATGTAGCTGAATGTTATCCTAAATGCTAATTTATGAATATGTAGACATAATACAATTTACAGATGCAATATGAGGTTACCAGACTGATCTATTTGTAATAACAAATAATAACAAATCAAAGTAAAAGCCAAAAGATAGAGCCAAAAGATTACTAAACATAAACCTTGGGCTGTATATGCAGCAGATTTTAAGAAAAAAATTGCAAATATTTAGAAAATCCATATACATGAGTCTCTCCTCTTCTCCTCTGTGCAGGAGAAACATCTGCTCTGCAAGACTATGCAGCCAATACCATGACTGAGTTTCTGGGGATGTTTGGTTATGATGACCAGCAGGTAAGGGATGAGCTGACCAAGAAGATCAGCTTCGAGAAGCTCAAAGCCGCTACCTCAGACCCTTCGTCCCTCAGCAGCGAGGAGGCCTCACGACGCGCCCGCTTCTCCAAGTATGAAGAGTACATTCGCAAGCTGAAAGCTGGCGAGACCCTACCGTGGCCCATGCATACTCCCCCACCCAAACCGGACGACCTCAACTCAAAACTGTCCCAAGACAAGAGCGCTACCATGCTCCAGACCTCAGGGTGCCTACCAGGGGCTGAAGCACAGATATACCCATCCAGCCTGGACCACAAACAGCCGGTGGCCCTTCAGCTGGTTAATTCTCGGCCCCCCAACCCCTCCCACATGCAAAACATGGCTTCCCGCGCCTCCAAGTATGACTTCTTCATCCAGAAGTTGAAGATGGGCGAGAGTTTACAACAGCAGAACGGCAGTGCTTACAAGCGACCCTCGAAGTACGACCTGGAGAACGTCAAGTTTCTGCACCTCTTTAAGCCCGGTGAGGGAAACCCTGACATGGGAGGTGCCATCGCCTTTAAGACTGGCAAAGTGGGTCGCCCTTCAAAGTATGACATCAGAACGATTCAAAAGCTAATGCCGGGAAACCCCGAAGCATCACTGATGCCCAATGTTCTAGCAACAGCACCGGGTAATCCAGGAGCTCCTGGTGTCCCTACTGTGGGTGCAGTTGGTGCTACCATTGCTCCAGGGCTTACAATGGACCAGGCCGGACACATAAGCTTCAATGCTGCTGACTACATCAAATCCAGCTTTTCCAAGACTGACTCTATCACCACGGGCACAGTTTCCTCTGTTAAGTAAGTCCATACATTTTCATAATATACAACAAAGCTCTTTTAAAAGGTCTTTAGCTTTTGATTTGTTTCAATAATATGCCTTCAAGTATGACTAGAGCTGATTCACCATCACGTAAAATGTGTGATAGATCAGGAAATGTCCTAACAATTTAAAGTTTACCCTTTTTCAATCAAGAAAAGAAAGGTGTATTTTAACTAGTCCTCTAGATCTGTCAACTAGTTTTTTTTTCTTTTTTTCTATATATCCAGATTTAAAAAAATGCAGAGCAACAGTGTGATAAATGGTGCATCAGACCAAACGACAAATGGATGATGATTCACAACAAGAGATAAGCATGTATAGAATGGCTGATCTCTTGTAGTGGAAATTGTGAAATGTGTGATTCTTGACAGAGCCCCTCTGATGTAAAAAAAAAAAAAAGTAATTATTTGCTGATGAGTTCAAATTTGGAAAATTGAAAAGATGCCAAATCCAGACTCTTCTTCACACTGATCTAGTCTCTCAGTGAAACCCTTGGAGCTAATGAGAAGCTTACATACACTGTTTCTGCGAGTCAGTTGGCCTAACGCAAAGGTAATTGCTACCTCCATAGGAGCCACTAGAAATGTAGTGTGAAATAGCGCATAGCGCCCAATAGATCCGCGACATGATGAGTTGCGAAGGCGCATGAAGTGTTTACTTGCTGTAGCACTCCATGGAGACTGATTTAGCACAGTCATCGCAAAGTGACTGACTTCTTTCTTGTGGCTAGGGTGTAACAACTCCCCTTTAATTACTTTGGAGCCATGACTAACCTCCCGGCAAGTCGCAGGGGCCAACTCAACACTGCCTGACGAGTGCACTTTAAAGGAAGCAAACGAGGGGTTTGGGGAGCTAACCTACAGCTGTGCGCAGGGCTGGTAGGAAGCAGCTCCCAGAGTCTATTTGATTGGTTTTGACCTTGTTTCTAGTTAGTCAAGATATATCAGAGAAAACTGTTCAAGAGCCCTCGGGCACCCCTCCCTGAGGCTTTGGCCTTTGTCAGGTTGGGGCTCTGTGAAGCCGGCTAACTGACCCAGTCTGGTGCGAGTGGGAGGAGATGGGGTGTTGGGGGGAATGCGTGGCAGTGCATCCTCCCCTCTGAGCCAGGTTAACCTGAGGTCATCCCCTGCACGGAGCTGCTCACATGGAGCTAAATACCATTTGCTGGGAGGGAGGGAACAGGACCAATGCTGTGTTATGACTGTTATCCTGCAAGCCGTACTGCTGCCAGCTTTATGAAGGGAATCACAACACAGGTGGCAGCACAGGCTGCCGCTGTAATTTGATAAATTCCACTTTAATTCCTGTCTTGAAACTTGTTGGAACGGAAACTTCCACTGAGTCTATCATCTTGATCCGAATACATCTAGAATCGCCTTACGCCTGTGTCCTGACGGGTGTAGGTAAACTTTGACATCAGTGTGGAGCTAGGACCTCCAGGGATTGTGTGTGTGTGTGTGTGTGTGTGTGTGTGTGTGTGTGTGTGTGTGTGTGTGTGTGTGTGTGTGTGTGTGTGTGTGTGTGTTCACAGCGTGTGTGCCCCCCCACCCACCCAAAAAGAATCCCCATTATCCAGTTATGCATATGAGCACTCACCAAAATAAATCCATAAAAGATTAATGTCCTTTTGCACCCGCTTTTTGCCTTTCATTGGTTGGGAGACCATGCATCAAAGTATGCACCTTCCATCCTTGATTTACACGGCTCCTGGAAACACTGTTATGCCAAAGGAAAATGTATATTGATAGTCCAAAGTTTGAGAGCCGCTTGTAAGTAAATATTGTGTCAGTTTGTTCTTATTAAGAACAGGCAGCCCTAGCTCACCATTAATCCTGTCTGTTTTGTGTTTGCTGTTGCATTAGGAATGGTCTGCCACCAGATAAACCCACCAGTGATGACATCAACCTCTACCAGAAATATATTGCGAGGTATGCAAATCCATCAATGTGCTGCACCAGTAGAAATACACTCAAAACAGAGCCAACCTTTATTTTATAAAACCACAGATGGTGCATTTTAGTGATGTAACTACATCGTAAACTGGTATGACAATGTTCTTTGGGCAGTAAATTAATTAGGAAAAGACTTCAATTTATGTGTTTAGAGGTGGTGGAAGGATGAGCCGTAATGAAAGAGAAATGGTTCGATGATGGCTCACTGTAAATGGATGAATAAATGCTCACAGTGTGCACTGCAGTAAAAGATTAAGAATAACATAATTGTGTACAAGTCAGCTGTAACTGAGAGGTAAGTGATCAGGCTGGGTTCCTGTTGAGTTCTGCCATCTAAACACGAGACAAAGTTACTGATCTAAAAAGTGCGTCATTCACACCAACAGAGACAAATCCATCAAAGGAGGGATGATATCTAATGTTTCAGTGGACACAGAACAATGTCCCCATTCTTAATTCATCTTATGCCGACTCTAGAAAGGTGATTATCACTTGTTTGTTTATTCTGTTCAAAAAGAAAGAAAAGCAGCATTTGAAAAGGCAAAGTGGCTTTGGCGCTAATGATTACTTCTCCAAACCATAACATGAAGGGCACAAATCAAAGCCTTGGCACTGACAGAAAACACACATGCACTCGTTCTCTTGCACAGAGACACTCACACACACACAAAACCCCTTCCTTGGACTGATTACATTTTGCAAGAAGATTTAATTAAGGAATTTTTAATGAGGCTTCTGCTGGCACTGCCAAGAACTGTTTTGATATTTGCGCTGCATAATGCATAAAATTTGTCTAAACATCTCGGCAGTTGATGCACAGGGAGGTTGCAGATAAGCCCAGATACAGTTTCAATTTCCGTGTTGGGGCTGAGGAAAAAAAAAGAGAAAGGAAAGAAGAGGAGGGAGGAAAAAAAATGGAAAAAGAGGGCTCATAGAAAGGGCAAATGTAGCAGTGAGAGGGGAGGTAGAGGTGGGGAGAGGGGTCGTTTATAAAGCCAGGGCTAATGAGTGCACAATAAGAAAAAAAAAAACCTTTACAAATATTTTATTCAATCTTCACAAAAAGAGGAAATAGCAAAAGCTGCTCATCTTTTCAACACACTAGAATTTGGTGTTTTAAAAAGGCTTCCTGTCCAACGTTTAGCAGTAGTTTTCACTCTTTAAATGCTTTTATGCACCCGCCGTTGCCTTGACACTTTGATCTGTGTATCTCTATTGTAACTGGAGATGCGCTGCAATCTCTGTATTGTGGCGATATTAATATTTAATCTGCTGCTGAATAGCAGAGGCCCATTAGGCCCCCTGACGCGGCAAGTGGGAATTGTCCAGAGGCAAAGTGATACAGCTGGGCACTGAGCAGAGGGGTGGGCCGTGGTCTCAGGGGGACGGAGAGGTGGGGTTGCTTTGTGTGTTAATCATGGCGGATGTGCATGTATATGTGTGTGAAAGAGCAGTGTTGGTTTTTATCGTATGCAAGTTCAACTTCTGGTCTGACTTTTTCTCTACCTTCATCAGTATTTTCCAGGCTTACAAAGATACACACACACACACACTCACACACCCACACACTCACAAGCCAACTTAAAAACAGTGGTGGATATGCTGCTCAATTAACTTAATGAACTCAGCAAAGTGATCTGTAAATGCAGCTCTGGGATAATCCTAACAAGGAAAGAACAGAAAGAGAGATGGAAAAATATTACTTAGCCCCCTTTTCCCCCTCTCCTCTGCACTATAGCAGATGGAGTCCTTGGCAGCAGCAGTGCAAATGTTTATTTGTGTGTTTTCACTGGTAATTGGAGGATTTTAACAGTCATCATCGTCAGGCTTATAATCACCACCATAAAAGTGGCTGTCTGACAGCAAATAGCTGCCTCTTTTTTTTTCTTTCAATAACTATCCCCGGACTAAAATTGGGTTCCTAGGCTCCAGTTGGGACGGTGAAATGGTATAATACCTGACTCTTTATGCTTTACCTTTACCCATAAAACTGGTTAACCTGAAAGGATTGTGCACTGCTTTGACAAGGACTTTCACAGTGAGGAAAAATAAAGAAGTCACGGTATTCCTAATGATTTAGAGGCTGTGTGCATATGTGAAGAGAAGGGGATTTAGCATAATAAGTGTCTCTTATGGGTCCTTTGGAAATAAATGAAGATAATTTGGTTGAAATTGGTGTGACCGATGGGTAAATTATTGCAAGAGTGTGAAAAGCAGCAGTCAGTTTGAAGGTGTGAGCTGTGTTACTTTGAAGGTGACATGTGTGATGAGCACAGCGAGTATTCCTTTGCCTATTTTATTTTGTGCTTGTGGTATTTTTAAATGTTTTCTTCACTAATCAGCAGTGATTTGCCGTTGATCATTTCTGAATCACATCTTTCAGAGTTGATTCATTCAGCTTTTCCCCACCATAAATAGTTCTTCCGTTGATGAGCTTTGTTTCTGAGTTTTTAACCAGAATCAGGGGAGTTTTATTCAGTGCTTTGTTTCGCTGCCAAAATGTGCAACTCTTGAAATGTGTCCTGTCACTCACTTTTCAGGTTCTCTGGAAGTCAACACTGTGGACACGTGCACTGTGCCTACCAGTACAGAGAGCATTATCACTGCATGGACCCCGATTGTAACTACCAGGTCAGCACCAGCACTTCATCCTTCTCTCTGATCATAACCTAAACTAAGCTTTTAACATTTATGTCATGTGGCAGCACATTTCAAACGCCATTGGTGAAAGATTTAATGGCATTGTTCATTATAACATCGTGCAGTGATTAAAGCATGATATGAAAAAGAGGATGTGATGTTCAGTGGTAACATGTAATCTTTTCATTTGTGGTCACACCTAGCCAAAGTTGACACAGATGAAAAGTTTTTTGGTCTTAGGTCTGCAGGACATGAAACAGTTTTTTAATCTTCTTAGTGTCATGGGTCCACGATCCAAGCAAATCTTAAAAATATGGCTCTCATTTTTTTATTATTATTTTTTTTTAATCAAACAATTTTTCTTTTTTGTTTTGTTTAAGACATTGCAACTTAAAGGAGCCTAGCTTTAATCCACTCACACTTTATTAATCTTGCCCGATTCCCATGAGATATCATGTATGGCACAAGAAGGACAAAGAAAAAAACACAAAGTGGGTCGTTCAGATCATAGTACAGGCCCCGCGTTTGCGGCAGCCTGAGAGAGTAATGCAAACACCAGAAGATTTGTCAAAGATGTTAAAAAAATTATTCTTGCATCCCTGCACAGCTTCTCCCCGCTTTCCTAACAATTTTCTGAATGAAGCCATCTCCTACTATAATCTCCTGTCTACTCCCAATCGAAAGAGATTACCTCTTGATAAAAAATGTTTATGTGGTGAGAGGCATCACTGATCTAAGCTTTCATTTTCTGCTTGAATCCAACTTCACAGTCTGATGAGACACATTCTTGGAAGAATACGAAGGAAAATCATTCCATGTCATTATTTAGAGCGTTAGTTCAGGTTATCATGGCAATTTCCACGGTCAGGTCCACATTTCTCTGTTGCTTTCGCGTTGCGTGGAAACACAGATATGCTTTGGAAGCCAGCTCTCAGGATGTCAATACAATGAAAAAAACAAGCAGGCAGAGCGATAACTCATGAAATGTTACATGACACACTCCTGGAATATTATCCTGCCACCAGCCTGTGGGGCGATTGGCTGAGTCCTAACATTCTCCTTTCATGGGCTTGTACATGAGGGAGAGTGTGCATCTTGCCACACTAGTGGGAATCCTAAAATAAATGTAGCAAGTGGCTCCTAACCTTCATCACCACTCGACTGAAAAAGAGATCTTTTTCCCAGTCAGCTCTCTCCATGGCCTATTTTGGACAGCTTGATGGATCGAATGTACCATGACCGCAGTTCAACTTGTCTTCCGGTCATCATCCACCATTGCATACTAGAAAGCTCAAAGTGCATAGCATAGATTTGACATTTTCAGGGGGAAAAAAGGGAAAGAAAAAGATATTCGAATAATGATAAAACATTAATCAGTTGAATTAAAAATCCTAATGAAGTGTGTGCTCTTACAGCAGTCAGACATCTCAGAACATACAGCGGGAAGCAGTCCAAGAGCAATGAACAGCTGTGTGAGATCTCAGCTTTTTAGCCGCGCGCAAGTGGAACACATGACACAAAGCAATTACCCTACTTTGTACAGCAATTAGTTGCTTTTAAGAATATTTCTTTCAGATGCCAGCCCCCAGCCCCCGACCCACCCCCAAATTGCAGATAGATATGGATTGAAGATAGAACTGTCTCATTGATTTAGGCTTCTCCTGTTACAGTTTCTGTAACATCAGCTTAAACCCAATTACAGCAGATTTGGTTGCTGCAGGTCTCTGTGGAATGACTTTCTTTCTGTTTCCCCTTCCTGACTTGTGGGTGTGGGAGGGATTTATTTATTTATTTACTCGTAATTTTAGCAGTCGGGTGTCTTAGCATATTCATTCATCATTACCGGCGAAACCTGCACCAAAAGCAAGCGTTAATGCTTTAATTAAAAATTGAATCATATCTCAGTGAATTGAAAGGAAAATGTTTTTGGTTGACTTGTTTGTTTGTTTCCGTTGTCTCCTGTTTTCCCCTGTGCACATCTGAGAAACCATCTGCATGGAACATAATTTTTCCAGAGCCAAAAACACGAGAACTGTGATCTTGCATGTCAATTGATTCATCTTAATTTGAAAAATACGCTTTGTTGGAAGGGGGGAGAAAAATAACAAAGAGACAAGTGGCGTTTGGGGAGTATATTTCATGTTCCATGTGGAAGCCTCTCCTGCACTCAGAGGGTCCCCACGCCTTCAGTGCTGCTTTTAGAAAAAGGACACAAGTTTGAGATATGCAGAGTAAATCAATAACCACAGAACGCATCATCTTTAAAGACATCTTGGCCCTCTCCATTGCAGTGTGCACATCCCTCGCTAGTGCCAACTGGCTCCTGCATGCTGCAGCTGCTGCTTCCTCACAGATAAAGTGACTTGTTGCTGATTCTGTGACCGGTTTAAATAAACACCAACCTGTTGCCGTACATTTTCCCCCTCCCCTTTTGCAGAGGTTTACCAGTAAGCAGGATGTAATCAGGCACTACAACATGCACAAGAAGAGGGACAACTCCCTGCAGCATGGCTTCATGCGCTTCAGCCCTCTGGACGACTGCAGCGTCTACTACCATGGTTGCCACCTCAATGGAAAAAGCACCCATTACCACTGCATGCAGGTACACCACGCAGACCTACGGCTCCTCCTTTACCTACAGCTAAACGTACAGTAAATCCTTAAACAAGTACGGTAGACAAGCATGCAGACATATGCACAGGCACACCTTAAAACATCTGCAAACATTGATCTGCACTACCAACCATACAAATAACCCACTGCTTACTTATGCTGAGAAAGAAAGAAAAATATTAATTCAATTTATATTCCAGAGCCACACATCATATCGGATTTCTGATGACATGAATTAGTTCATACAGAAGAATGAAGCCCAATTCTGTTCATTTAAGAACTTGATAAGTGCAAAAGATTATTTGTTTAAAACAGGTCAAACAAGGTTTAAACAAACAGCACCAGAGTGACATGATATGAAATCATGCATGATGTCAGGATTGTTAGAAGTCGTGTCATTAACCTACGACTGTAAAATGGAGTCACACGTGTCTTAAAGAGCAGCAATGGAAGATGTGTCCTAAACTAGATTCTTTAAAAAATGAAAAGTAAAAAAGAAAAACTGAACACGTGAGGCTGCCGGGGCTTTACCCATCTCCTCACTCTCGTTCCTTATTTGGCATGGATAAAATTCAGTAAAGTGTTTATATAAACTGCACATTTTTCATCTTTTAGTACCGTGTTGCCTGTTGAAGACAATTCCCCCCTTCTGGATTTGTTTAGTTCTTTTTTCTTTGCATCTGCTTATTTTCAAATGTGTCATCGTGGGGAGGGTTTTCTCACTGGCAGGGCAGCGACGCAGCTGAGAGTCAGGATATATACTTTTTTTACACTCCTCTAACAGCATAATTGTTATTAGGACATTTCAGCCCCTGTTTTAACTGTCCCTCCCTGAGAACCTGCAGATGTTGGCACTGGCTCCCTGGATTTAGGAGGGAAAAAAACAGAGTGACATTTTTTTCATTGTTTGACTCAATATGGAGAAGTTGCCCGTATTGTGCGGGTGAAAAGTGCCATGGATGATATACAATTGCTTCTTTTATTTCAAACATTACCTGCTTCCCCCCTCCCTCTGCTGGCTCTGAGGCCTTGTTTGTACCAGGACGTTTTAAATTCAACACTAAGACAGTCATCTTACTTTCCTCTACCTCCTCCCCTTCTGAAATTTATTTTCACAGTTACAGTAAGTTTGTAGCAAATCCACCGTCACAGTCCACATATGAATTTCATTTTCTAAAAAGCCTCTCTGCCAGGAAGGTACTGTAGTTTCAGCTGCCTTCTCTGACCAGTGACACTTTCAGTAAGTTCTTTTCTTTTCGCTTTCCAGTTGTCACTGCGATGACAAAAATTGTTTCCAATTGTCAGTTTTAACACGAGACTCACAATGCTCGCATGTACATTACCACAAATTAAATATCGAATGTGAGAAAACAACTTTGTACGCATATCTAGGCCACTAGCGTTTCCTTAACCACAAAGAGCTTGTACAGTATATCAGATCTCTTTAAAGCACAGCATTTCAGAAGCACTACTTTTTCAAAGCTGTCTTGAAAACTGAAACTCACACACTGTGGGCCTCAATCTCAGTTTCCATTACCATGCTTTGTCTCGGCTTTGCAGGTGGGTTGCAGCAAGGTATACACCAGCACCTCAGATGTCATGACGCATGAAAACTTCCATAAAAAGAACGCTCAGCTGATCAACGACGGTTTCCAGAGATTTCGTGCTACCGAGGATTGTGGCACAGTCGGGTGTCAGTTCTACGGTCAGAAGACCACACACTTCCACTGCAGGTGAAAAGACTTCATGTGATGGATTATGCACTTTAGTTTATTTCTGTGATAAAACCTTCAGAAACCATAAACAGGAAAGACTGTTTTATTGAATTGATAATGCCATTTCAAATGAACACTTTCCTATTTAATGTAATTTTTTTATTAAATTAAACAGCAGCCTTGAATACTATTTTTGAAATAATCCCAAACTAACAGTGACAAACTAGAAAGGAGCATGTGTAATACATTTGAAATAGTAAACCTCTAAAAGAATTTGAATAGTTTATCTTATTTTAAAAAGCATAAGAGAATATTAGCAGAAGCTGTAGAGTTATGTGATTGATTGATTAAAGTCTCAATCACAAAAACGAACTACTCTTGCAAAAGTTGCAGACTGTGATGTGTCGCTATGCTGCTGCAGTGTCACTAAACCACCCCAGTTATCATTCCTCCATTGTGAAGTGCTTAAATCAAGAGAACCTTCTCCATAACTCCCATCTGTACTTTTCTCAGACGCCAAGGCTGCACATTCACTTTTAAGAACAAGTGTGACATTGAGAAGCACAAGAGCTACCACATCAAGGATGATGCCTATGCCAAAGATGGCTTCAAGAAGTTCTACAAGTATGAGGAATGCAAGTACGAGGGCTGCGTCTACAGCAAAGCTACCAACCACTTCCATTGTATTCGTTCAGGCTGTGGCTTCACCTTTACCTCCACCAGCCAGATGACCTCACACAAACGCAAACATGAGCGTCGGCACATCCGCTCCTCTGGTGTCATGGGCCTCGCCAACACCTTCATGGCTCCGAAGGATGAGCCAGAGGAATCCAGCAATGATGATCTGATGGACTTCTCGGCCATCAGTAGCAAGAACTCCAGCCTGAGTGCCTCCCCTACGACCCAGCAGTCCACTACTGTACCACACTTGCTGACCACAGCGACCACTGCTGTCTCCTCCTCCTCTATGCCAGGCCTGACTCTAAAGCAAACCCCCTCACTAGCCAGCGCTGGCCAGCGCATGTCCAGCCTGCTGACCCAAGCCCTACCCAGCAACATGCCGGTGGCCCTCGCTCTCTCCAACAGTGCTCTGGCCAGCTCCAACCCATTCTTCCCTCTTATGCCTAGGCTGCCTCTTCAACCAACTCCACCAGCCGCTAGTCTGATATCAGCAGTTTCTTCTGGGGCCCACTCCGTGCCCACCGACTCCCTGGCCCAAGGCTGCTCCAGGGTGGGGGGAGATGCAGCCATGGCATGTACTCCGACCTCCTTGGCCACCTCCTCCATTATGGAGAAGATCTCCGCCAGCAAGGGTCTGATATCACCCATGATGGCCAGACTGGCCGCTGCCGCTCTGAAACCCTCCAACAACACAGACACAGGTAACTTTACAAATGTTTGGCATTTTGATTATTACTTTGATGGTATATGTCTAAGAAATAAAATTACTGGACAAAAAAAAAAAATCACAAATTTGAAATAATTGTTTAAAGGGGACCTATTATGAAAAAAACGTTTTTTCTTGCTTTAACATACAGTATATAAAGTGGTCTCCCCTCAGCCTGCCAACTCAGAGAAGGAGGAAAGCAACCAAATTCTGCAGCCTTCTGAGCCGTCCAGTGTGATGTGGCTTCTACGAGCCGTTCAGATTCTGCGCCAGTCGTTACGTAACGACGGACGCGATTTACATAGGTTGGCCTCTGATGCGTGAAACCACGCCCACAACTAACTCCACCGGCCGGAGCTTCCGCCATTTTTTCGTAGCGGTGTATCGCATCATTCGCGTCATCGCGTCATCGCGTCAGGCAGCCAATCAGCACAGAGCCTCATTATCATAGACGCCACTCAGAATCCCGCATAGAGAATGAGGTTAGAGACTGGGAAGATAAAGACATGGCTCAGAGGCTGAAGTTCTCATTTATTTAGCAAAAACAATCAAAAGCTTGTTTTTAAGACATTCAAGGCCTGTTTAAAATAGATATTAGATGCCATAATAGGTCCCCTTTAAGGCAAATGCTTAGTATAAAAATACATTGAATGAAATACTGTACCTTTGCCTATTTCCTTACCATTGTATTTTGAGACAAAAGTATACACGCTTTGAATAGCTTAATTGTTTATCATATGAAGGATATGACTATGTGATATCTAGAGAGAATACTCTGCTTGTGTAATGCAAGGCTTCACCGTTTTGCTGTGTGTGGACAGGGCAGAGAGAGTGCACTCAGAGGTCGTCTCTGCATCCCAGAGCAAAGAGAACGAGGGGGGGGGGGGGACCCACTGCTCTCAGGCTTCAAGAAACATACCAGAGGCATGGTCCTCTGCTTTGGGCTTGTTATTGTGTTGATCGTTTGTTAGATACCCACAATCCATTTGGAGATAAATACGCTGACAGGGGAGAGTAGGGCCCGTAAAAGTCTCTTATGATGTCGAGAGTGGGGGCCTTTGGGGCTTGTGTTGAACATGCTTCCTCATCAATGGTCTCTTATCTCTGTCTGCGCCCGTTCCAAGCAAATGGAGGTGGAATGAAATTAAGTTCAGAAATTGCAAGAACTAAATAAATAAATAAATAAATAAATAAAAAACTGATAAAAAAAGAAAAGAAAAAACAGAAATTACTGAGGCAGAAATGGCTCAGTGCACCAGAGCGGAGAAGCAAACTTTGATACAAGACAAACACACACGCACGCATCAGCAAAGACACACACTCTCAAAACCTTCTGTTTCCACAAAAACATGTCAGTGTCTGTTTAGCATAAACATAATTCACATAAATTTTGGAGGTAATTGGCTTGTCTATGTTTATCATATCCCTCTCAACAAAGCCCCCCCGAGAGCGAAAATAAAGTTCAAGTATTCAATTTTGAATATGCACCACAGAGCATGCTGTTGCATTCAGATAAAGTAGGTTCCCCAGTTTGAGCAGGTGGGGTGTGGATTGTTAATGGAACTGCTCCGGATGTTGGGACTGAGAAGGATTACAATTCCTGGTGGTGCTCCCGGAGCAGGACAGGTCCGGGGAGAGAGCTGGGGCAGCTGCTCCAGGGAGCCGAGCAGAGCCCATGCTGTCAGGCTGAGCTCCACCTCTCTGGGCTTCCAGCAGGTAGCGTGAACACTGGGAAAGTGCCTCCATTCAGGGCGGGGCGTCCACAGATGGTGCCTTCACCACCCCTTTCGCTGTTACGCTCAGAGCTGCAGCTCAGATCTCTTTGCTGGGAAACAAATGGTTTTGAAAGAAAGCTCCACACTCTTGATCGCTTACATTATTGTAAAAAAGTTGACGCAGATATATGACTGAGGGGTAGCTGTGGTTTTGTTTCTCATATTTGCTTCATAAACTGTGTGAACAGGACATTTGGGTCTCAAATGAGAAGGAAGTGGTTTGTGCTTCTCTGTCAAAAAGGTGTGAGAAAAGTCACTGTGTTTGTGGCTATTTTTCACTGTGTTTATTTTCTCGTTGGGTTGTGAAACCTTGTCTCTTTTGCGGTGAATTGTGTTTTTTTGTTTGTTTCTGCCTTCAGTTATTCGCGGTATTTTTTTTTTTTTAATAATGTTCCACTCTAATTTACCCCTAAGTGTTTTTCGAGAGATTCAAGCATCTGAAGGGTTTACTAATTAGACACACAGTACAAATGATCTTTCAGAAGCTCTGTATCTTATCCAGAGTAATTACATGGTGGTACATTATTCCTGGATAATTTCCAGAAAGAAGCTGCTTTGAGTCAAACTCATTTGTTCTCCCTCCTTGGGAAGTAGGAAAAGAAAAAAAGAATCCTTTCCCGAAGTGCACCAGAGTGAGATTTTTTTTCCCCCTCATAATCCACCTTAAACAGTCAACTTATCCTCTGATTTAGTGAAGTAATATTTCCCTCAGCCTGGTGATCATGTGGGGATCATACAGTGAGTGGCTACTCTTGATGTAATCTGCTTTCAGTTGATTTAATTGTCAATGACAAGGCAGGGTTTTTCTGGCTAGTTAATTTTGGCTATACTCCTCTCAAGTTGGTGGGGGAGGGATGAAGGCGTGGACGTGGACTTGGTAAACATTCAGAGTCATCAAACCAGACACAAAATTGTTTGACTGCTGTTTTCCTTTGGCCCCACCCCTGCCCCACCCCCCAGTCCCTCCAACCTCAGCCATTGTCAAACTGAACTGACACTGACACTGACACTTCCCCATCTCCTAGCTTTCAGCTGACAAGGCCCAAGACTGGCTTTTCCACTCTGATTCTGCCTGATATGTCTCTGGGTCATCTTTTAACAGGGGGGGGGGGTCTGTGCTCTTAAACAGAGCACAGGGGTCTGGTTTTTTGTTTTTTCTTCTTGCAACAAAAGAGAGTAGATCGTCACCAGGCTGAGGGCTAAGGTCACACACTTGGGTGCCCATGACCTTGACTGTCACTTTCCCTCAACACCAGGCCTGATTCCTTAACATCAGATGTTTCCGCTGGTGCACTCCAGAATGGTCACACCTCCCACTCACTTATATATTTTTAAGATAGAAACTGCCATTTATTGTCAGCTAGAAGCGTAGCTTTCTCTGTATAGCCCCAGGACAAATTGATATTTCAACCCCAGAGGATTAGGAGGGGGCAGAATTCACCTTCCTGTCAGCATTTTTACCCCGGGTCGTCCCCTGGTGTTTATATTTGTTTGAATTCAGCTCTCCTGTCTGCACTCAGAGCATTCGCTGCATACCTATTTTGAGGAGCCTGTGATCGAGAGGTCGCGCTATTTGAACCAATCTGATTGGCTGTCAGCTCCAATCTGACCGACATAGCGCCCCTGTTGCTTGTGGGCGCACTCAGTGGCATTGGCCGCCGCTCGTTGTCAGGCCAACAAGGAGCTTGAGAAGGTGGTGAGGGAGGGGGTGGCCAATCTGAGACTGCCACTTTCCCTCAGCATTAGCATCTCACTTAATGACCAGTTAAGAGGCAGCCGGGCAAATGAGTTGTGACAAGTGCTGGAGAAAAAGGAGTCTTTTTCCCTCATATCTCCCGCCTCTCAATCACCATTTAAGAGGCTTGACGGCCTGACATAATTTTGCAATAATTATATCTCTGAGTTTTCTTTTCAGGCCTGGACAGAAGTCAGATTGGATCTCATCAAGGGGTAATAATGCTGACCAACAATAACTTTGTTGCGTTTTCTCTCCTCCCTGTCTGCGGTGCAATCCTCAGGGAACGGACACCCGGCTTCAGCCAGCCAGTTCAATCTGGTTCAAGTGAAGCAGGAGCCAATGGATAACATCTCTGGAGCTTCCCATGGTTCCACACAGGAACACAGCTTGGACTTGAGCAAGAAAGACCACAGGTATATACACGCACGCTACATTAAAGGTTCATTAAAAATGGAAAATGGAAATACTTGCCCTTTCAACTAATTTATTTATAATTATGAAATATAAAGGAAATCATTTTATTTTATATCTTTTTGTTCCTATTTGGCACCTTTTCCTGCCAACTAAATGTACAATTATAAAAATCTTCATACTTTTTCTCTATTTTTGTGTCAGAGGGATGTTTACATAAACCTTTGACACCAATCTCCACACCGCCCTACAGTAGATTTGATTTCTTAAGAAGCATTTTTCTTCTTCATTATACTTGCACACCTTGTGTGATAAATAGTAATATTTACTGTTCTCATGCAAATCTTGACTAAACATTGTTCATTTTCCTTGTTCCAGTAATGAATCAAACGGACACCCTGTACCAGGAAATACATCTCTTTTATCCTCGCTTATGAATAAGGTAAGATCCATCCATCAAACGCCTTTCATCCCAAGACAAATTAGTGAGACATAGAGGGGCCTGTTTGTTTTTTAATGTTTCACTGCTAATAAGATGAGTTTGTATCATTTAAATTTTCCAGCCATTTTTCATATGGTGTAATTTTCACTGCACCTCTCACAAATTAATATAATGAAGCAGTAGCTGCGTGCCATGCCAGATATATAGAGATGTTTGTTTTTTGATGAGCTGTTCTGAACTCGCCGTCCATTTTTTTTCTCCCCCTTTATACTTTTTCTTCCCCGCCTCACTCTACATTTATTTATAGAGTTTATAAATTATTTGATTAAAAAGCCAGAGGAGAAAAAAACTGAAAGGCGCTGCCCTCATTTTTTAACAACTCTAAATGTTAGCGTATGGAAATTAAAATGTGTATACGTTTTTGTGAAGATTAAAAAGGGCAATGTCTTAGTCATATGTCTTATCTGACTGATACAAATATGCTTGGCGCTTTCCATCACATTGATGATGTAATGGCAGATCAGTCTCCTTTTTTTTCTCATCTTACCCATTGATCACAACCTTCTCTTACATCTTCTCTAAACACACACAGTCTATTCAGCTTTTCCTTTGGAGCTTAACTTCAGGGTTGTAGTTATTAAACCTAGAAAGCAGAGTTGTTTAATATCTCAACTCTTGTTGTGTCAGGCTTTCTGATTTTAAGCCACCACCTCACATAAAAGGGTTAACAGATGTCCCCGGAGCATGCTTAGAAAACACGCTTGGCCAGAACTCAAGCAAAAGTCCGGATGTTTGTAATTCTGCCTGTTCTCTTTTGCTTTGCCAATTTCAGTTTGTGCGTGTGTGGGTGTGTGTGTGTGTGTGTGTGTGTGTGTGTGTGTGTGTGTGTTTGCTCATTCTCACACTGCCACTACCATATGCAAGTTCCCGCGCTTACAAATGCTCAGCCAAGCCTGCCACTGTTGGTTTATGCGTACTGTGTTTTGAAGATGTCACAGGCGAACCCTGCTCTCTTCAATGCCATGAACGTGAAGATGGAGCCGGAGGGAGGCCAGGCCAACAACGCTTCTGAGGCAGCAATGTACACACAAAGAGTGCTGAAGAGGCCCCTGCCAGAGAAACCCTCTGAGATCTGGAGGACATACCTCCGCAGGTAAAGAAACACGATAAGAGTCACTCATTATGATAGTGAGATAATGGTCAGAATGTCAGAAAGCAGCGTCTCTATGAGCTCCTTTCATAGAAATACCATCCTTTCACGTACAGAGTAACTGTAAATCACGTGGAACATAAAGAATCCGACCTTGCAGGATTGTGGCGTGACTTACAGAATCACACCTGAAAGCATTTCCTGTCAGATGAGAAGTTGAACCAGTTGTTGGTGTTTCTTTAGATGAGGCAGTTAATAGTTTTTCTTGTCTGTGCATGTGAAGGTTTGATACAGATGACTTCTGCGAAGCTCAATGCGACTTCCTTCAGAAGGTGCATTTTCACTGCCTGGTTGAGGACTGTGGTGCACTCTTCAGCACTGTTGATGGAGCAATTAAACATGCTAAGTGAGTGTTACACCCATTCATGTCTGGAAAAACCTTTTTCACTTTGATGATCGATGTAAAAATGAGGACTTGTCTTTTTCTCTCAGCTTCCATCTCCGAGCCACCTTAAAGGTGAAGTCAGAGCCTCCTTTTGGTGACGGCAAGGAGTCCTGTGAGTCAGCCCCGCTCCAGCCTGTTGCCCCTGTCTCCATGGCCAATAATCCCTCCATGGATGTGGCACACCTCACCTCCTCTGGCGGCTACAGCTCTCCTCCTCCCTCCGTGCTGGCCTGGAAGCAGCTAACCGGCAGCATCCCCCAGATTCCAGCATCAATGCCCAACCTGCCAGCAAACTCCCCTCTGGCCACCACCTCTCTGGAGAATGCAAAGCCACAAGTCAAACCTGGCTTTCTGCAGTTCCAGGAAAAGTATGGGAAACATTTGAGTCTGATAAACAGCTCAGTGTGTTGTTTTTTATTTTTCCTCCAAGAGCTGATTAAACCATATTTTACCATTTTTTTTTCCACCCAGTGATCCCTGTTTGGCTACTGACTGTAAGTACTCAAACAAGTTCCACTTCCACTGCTTGTTTGGGAACTGCAAGTATGTGTGCAAGACCTCCGGGAAAGCAGAGTCCCATTGTTTGGACCACATCAATCCCAACAACAACCTGATCAATGTCCGTGACCAGTTTTCCTACTATTCTCTTCAGTGTCTCTGTCCCAACCAGGTGAGTGCAGCTTGATAATTCAGCCATTCGCTGAATCACTGACTGTCAACTCCTAGAGGTTTCCAAGCATGAAGTATGCTATCTATTAGACCAGTATTTGAGGTTATTTGACTCAAGGCTTTCACAACCACTGCTCCCCGTCTTCCATCTCTGCTGAGAAAGACAGTCGACTCACCCCAGTAATGCCTGTTTATATGTCAATGATGTCATTTTGACTGCCGCATTCTCCTCTCAGAAAAGGCCAATTTAGCTGATATTACCCAATAAATCATTGTCACTTGCACAGTAAACAAGGCTGTCTGGAATAGGGCAAAAATCAGGGGAATGCTTGGCAAATGAAACCTAAATGGCAGCCCCTGCCTGCTCTCATGAGCCCGTATTTGGAAAACCGTTTAAATGAATTCATTAATGTGTCGAAAATCACCCCCCTCTCACAAAAAATGCACCCCCTCTCCCTTCTACTCCCTTCCTCCTCCCTTTAGTCTCCGTCTCCTGAACTGAGCAGATCTTTATTGGCCCAGTCCTTTGGGACCTGGGCCTCACAAACAGATGGTGGTGTACAGACATGTTAGAAAGGGGGGGTGTTTGTGAGAACCCTGGAAAGGCAAAGTAATTGTGGTTACAAATGCGGGATGCTCTTCATAACTGTAAAGAGAAAAAGTGTTTATTATGGTTTTATAGAAGATGTGTATTCACCTTAACTTTACACAGACGTATGTAATGAAATGAAATAACATTCAGACATCGACAACACGTGACCCCTGAAACTCTGCACTTATTTGTCTCTTCTGCAGCAATGTGAGTTCAGAATGAGGGGCCACTATCACTGTCTGCGGCCTGGCTGCTTCTTTGTCACCAACATCACCACCAAGCTGCCGTGGCATGTCAAGAAGCACGAGAAGGCAGAGCGCCGCGCGGCCAACGGCTTCAAATATTTCACCAAGAGGGAGGAGTGTGGGAGGCTGGGTAAGAACAGAAATCCCTCTGATCCTGCATATATGTTTTAGCCTGTTTGACTCGTGCTTCCTCTGAAAACCTCCATGTCTTGAACTTGAACAGCTGTTGAGGGTATTTTACCGAGAGAGATTAAAAGTGTTAAACTGAGAGAGATATGGATTGATTTGTACTGGCTGTTGCAAGAGGATATTCACTGTTTACTAAGGGAGCGAAACCAGTGTTGGCAAACACAGCATCGTGTTTTGTAAGTTGTTTTAAGAGGCATGAAACGAGGCTGCCTCGTAGGTTTTGTCCCCACATTTTGCATATTCACAATGCCACCTCAAGTCCCAAAGGAAGTCTTGCCTGTACTACTATATGAGCAATAATGTCAAAGAGGGCAATCACATCCAGGTTGTTTTCCTCTTTCTTTTGCCCCTGTCAGAAATGAGCAATTAGGTTTGTGTTTGTTAATTATCTGGCTTGTCTGGTTTAGCCTGTTTGTGTTCTGAAGCTGCGCCTCACAGCTACCGCTGCCATCACACAGAAACAAATTAAAGTGATCTTTTTTTCCTTTTCTTTTTTTAGTCGGTTATACAAGCTTTTCAGAACACATGAACAAAGCAAACAAAACCAGGCCCTAAACAGCTGTTTTTTGTCCCCAGCCTGATCTGCCAACTGCATTGTTCAGGCTGGAGGAAAAACAGAAAGGATTACCATCACCAGCGCTCCAGTCATAAAGAATTGATGGGTTGCCAGTATCCATGGCAGCAACATTAAACTGAACACCGCTGATGATGTTACCTGGTTTCTGTCTCACAAAAGGGCCTCTGTGTCACAGAGGTTACTGTTATTTGCTCAACTTTGCGTGTCTAAAGCGTTGTGTGTACGAAAGCTATTTGATGACACAGACATGTTTTTCTCTTAAACCGGGTGTCATGGTTACTGACATGCTAGCACCTGCCCAGCATGTTACTCTTTCAATTATTTCTGCCTGCTTTATATAATCGTATTTGATTAACAGGCACAAAACGGAACAATCATTTAATTTGAAATCATAAAGCAATTAGAGTTAGACCAGTTAAAACAAGAGAAAATAACTGAAGACTATGAAGCAGACAGCAGAACAATGTAGAGCAAAAGGAGAAATGACAATGGAGATACTTTGAAAAATGAATTTAATATGGTAATAATCGTATATTTACTTTGGTTTGCAGGGATGTGAGCATTATTGGCCCACAGAAAATGAGAATTTATTTATGTAAATTCCTAATTGAATAAAGCCTGTCAGTGTAATAAAAGAGCTCCACAGGTTTAGTGCATAGAAGCCTTGACTTGCTCAGTGTGACACCAGTGATCTAATATTCCTCCTACATGTACACTCCAAAACACTTTGAAACCCGATCCCTCTTTTGTCAAAGCCATATCATGAAATTAAAAAAAAAAAAAAAAAAAAAAAATTTCACCTTGTGATTGATCTCATCATAACACCCTCACACTGATAATATTGCCTTTAGCGCTGTAGCTGGTTTTGGCTGCCTCGCAACGAGCCGAAGACAAATTAATCTGCAAATGGAGAGTTTACAGCTGTCACCGTTTTCTCCTTGGCAGGTTGTAAGTATAACCAAGTCAACAGCCACTTCCACTGCATCCGAGAGGGTTGCCAGTTCTCCTTCCTGCTCAAGCACCAGATGACCTCACACGCACGCAAACACATGAGGCGGATGCTGGGGAAGAACTTTGACAGAGTCCCGTCCCAGGTACAAACATGCAAACAAAAGCCAAGTATCCGACACACCCTTTCAAAGAATTGAATGTTAATGTTACAAATGGGCATTTTCAGTAAATGCGTGCATCAGTGTTTAAAAGTAACAATGTCTGCCCACTTTCCTGCTCGTCTGGGAGCACCTATTTTTTCCTTTTTCTTTTTAAAATTTTTTTTTAATTGTTTTTGTTGTCTCCTATTTTATGAGTCAGATTCGGGGAAGGATTTCATTCGTTTGATGTTCTACAAAAAAGTACCAGTCATATCCTGTCATACCAGTCGATAACAAACTGTCACGACAATCCTTTGTTAAAAATGTTTTTACCCTGTAAAGACATTTCCTGCACGGATCATCAAGTACATGTTGTACCATACATGGTTTTAAATGTGGATTTTCTTGTCCTGTATGTTCTTTTTTCTTCTTCTGTTGTGATTGTCATGTGACAAAAGTGCGAGGTTCATTCTTTCAAAAATAGTTTCTGACATTCTTCTTTTGAGAAATTCTTGTTTTTATGCCAGGAGACAACACCTGCATAGATGACTCATGATAGCTCGAGTGGTTTGTTCCTAACACACTTTAACGATGAAGATGACTCGTTTTCCAGGTGATGCCACTCGGCCAAAGGGGGGACGAGATGCAGCAAGCTCCCGGTTTTATGTCCGGGTCCATGATGGGCCAATCTGGCATCACCTCCAGCTTCTCCTCCGTTTCCATTGATGAGACCGATGACTACATGGACTACATGGGAGGAGGAGGAAGCCCCTTGGGACTCTCTTCTGAGTCCTCCAACCAGGACCGAAGCTGCACCAGCACACCTGTAGGCAACGATAGCTCTCCAGCAGGTGAGCATGTGTAAAATATCCCCAAGGGGTCATTTTGATGTGGTTTTGTCTGAAGATAAAAAAAAAAACAGGTTTTCTTGTCTAATGTTCCGCCCTCCGTACACGCTCATACTTCACCCAGAAAGCCAGCAGCTTGTCGTTTCATTCATACTTCATTCACGTATTTCATGATTCAGTAGTTTAACTTCCAATCAATAGACACATTAGTAATAATATATGAGGTTGATGACAGTGCTGTATTGTTATGCTCTGAGTCGTGGACAATACATTTTTTCAGTTTGCCTGTTCATTGTCATAAAACCTCCATTCTGTACATCAGTGGTCTGAGTTATTGCTTTGAATGTAGCTTATCACATTTTCCTTGGCCAGAGCTCATCATCTCTGTGGCTTTATGTACACTTTAACTTTTTTAGTTGGCTCAGCTGTGGGACAAATGAAGGGAAATGAGAAACTCACACTTTTTTTTCCTCAAACATACCTGACAGATTCTTCTCTAGTTGTGCTAAATCTTTTGTTTTCACATTCTGTCATGTTGTTATCCACCACTCTCATCACTGGGTTTTTTTTTTGGCTGGTGTTTGGGTTACTTGTCTTGAATGGGCCTCATTTTGTATCATTCTCTTATCTTTTATCTTTCCCTTTTTACCTCCCATCCCTTGGTGTGTGTGTGTGTGTGTGTGTGTGCGTGTGTGTGTGTGTGTGTGGGATTTGGCCCCTGTTTTTGTGTATGTTTTTTTCCCCTTCTCACCTGTCCTTCACCCCTTCTGGTCAACCTGTCTCTCCAGGACAAGGCTTCCCCGCCACCACTTCTGCTCCTACCACCCCTGCTGACACTAGCACAACCCAAAACGCACCTCCTTCTTCCCCTCCTCCTCCTCCACCACCACCTCCTCCTCCACTGCCACTACCCTGCGGTCCTCAGCCTGGCTACCAGTCCCAGGCCCCATCTCTCTCTCCCGCTCTCCTCCGACCTTCTCTCCCCTCACTCCCATACCTCCTCTCTCCATCCTGTCTGTCATACTCTCTGCTCAGCGCCTCTCTGGGAGCAACTCGGAGTGTTGTCATGCCAACCAACACACCAGCTTTCAGCCCCATCATTGCCACTCCGTCTCCAGTTAAAAATGACGTCCCTATAGTGCAGGATGCTGCAGGTACTTATCCCCGGCGCAAACCAACACTGCAGCTGTCACTCTCAATTATTGAGTCCTGTGCAGCATTTAACTGTGTGATCCAGCCTTTTTGTTGCAAAAGATGATTGAAAATGAAAAATACGAGACATGCAAAAAGAGGAAATATATGTGAAAGTTTACAGTCACAACAGAAATATGTATAACTGCTCCACTGATGCCATTCAAACTACTTTCACTTTTTGTTTTACTTGCTTAAATGTGGCACCTTTTCTCCGAAGCCTGGGCCTTGTTTAGCTTCCCTTTACCAGACTGCATCAGCAGCTTCTTATTTTAATCACGCCTCAAGTTTTATCGAGGCCCGCTGCTTCCTGTCTTGCAGAACAGGGATCAGATCATTAGCAGTGACCCCAGGGTGTTGCACAAGGTGGGTGCCCCTCATAAAACAACACGGAGATGAGAGGGTTGGTTAAGACGCGCAGCTCAGTCTGTGTTTGGAGGCTTGAGACACCCTGTAAAAGTGTCATGTTCAACAGTCAATCTATCATTTTTCTTCTCTTCTAATTACTCTGGGAATTAGGACTTAAATAAAACGTGGCTCTCCGTGCTTACTCAGCTCTGAACCACTTCTGGCTGAGGAGAATTCAACATTAAAGTTTTAACCAGGATAGTAATTAGTTTTTTATTCTGTAGCTTTCACCTTATGAACCAACTTATTAATCTTTAATGTTTTTCCTTCTTTTCTTCAGGCAATACCATCTCCATTCCCACAGCCACTGGTGCAAAGAAGCGCTTCTGGATCATCGAGGACATGTCACCATTTGGCAAGCGCCGCAAGACCGCATCATCACGGAAGATGCTGGATGAGGGCATGATGCTGGACGGCTTCCGGCGCTACGACCTGTATGAGAACTGCAAAGATTCAGGATGCCAGTTTTCTCTCAAGGTGACCCACTACCACTGCACTCGCGAGAACTGCGGCTACAAGTTCTGCGGACGCACCCACATGTACAAGCACGCGCAGCACCACGACCGCGTGGACAACCTGGTCCTGGACGACTTCAAGCGCTTCAAGTCTTCGCTCAGCTGCAACTTCCCAGACTGCCAGTTTTCTGGCAACAGCACCCACTTCCACTGCCTGCGCTGTGGCTTCCGCTGCACCGACAGCACCAAGGTGACGGCCCACCGCAAGCACCACGGCAAGCAAGATGTGATCAGCGCCGCTGGCTTCTGCCAGTTCAGCTCCAGTGTTGACTGTGAGGTACCTGACTGCAAATATAAGCTTAAGTGTTCACACTTCCACTGCACCTTCCCCGAGTGTAAGCACACAGTGGTCGGCATGTCCCAGATGGACTCCCACAAGAGAAAGCATGAGAAGCAGGAGCGGGGTGAGCTGCCGTCTGTGTCTCCAAAACGAGAAGGGGCGCACCTGCCAGGAAATGTGGCGGTGGTCCCTCCTTCCTCCATGGGTCTTTCTACTTCCTCACCCGGTGGCCTCCACGCTTTGTCCCACAGCATGAACAGCAGTGCTCCCACCATGCTCTACCACACAGGTGGCGTCTGCTCCGGCTACAACCACTCGTACCCGCCGTCTTCCATCAGCCTGGATAGCTCCCTCAACCTGGGCACCGACACCAGCAGCTCCCTGTTTTTCCTGAAGAACGCAGCCGGCCTGGGTCTGAGCGACTCGCTGGACCTCAGCAAGAAGACGCACCACGATGCAGCGCGATTGGGCCACAATCCCGCACCATCGCTCGGCGTGTCGGCAGCTCAGGACGACACCACGGCAACATCTGGAGATGCCGAAGAGGACTTGTCACCCGAGGAGGAGGCACATGCTGAAGAAGAGGACGAAGAGGACGAAGAGGAGGAAGAGGAGGCAGAGGATGAGCTAAACAGTGACTCAAATGATGATTCAATGGCGGATGGTGAAAAGGACAACAGCAAGACTTTTGATGGTTCCGTTAACCACACTGATGCTTACCAATTGGAAAAGGAAGACACTGACCCATAAAAAAAGCAATGCGACAGACTGTAGGAACTCCTGCGCACCATGAATAGACAAAAGAAAAGTGGCCTCATTCATCATGTTTAGAGACTTAAGATGACTTTAAAATAAAAAAAAAACAGCAATGAGGAGAAAATGACGGCCCAAAATGATTTATCATGATGTTTACAAGATGACCAACATTATTAATTCAATTATGCATTAAAATATGAACAGAGACACACAGAGGAGTTAGGCCCCCTGTTTTACACACGGGGCAGCAATGTAAAGCATTTTACTACACATCAGTCTTTTTGTGTGCGTGCATGTTTGACTTTAATTTATTTTTAATTTTTTCACTTTTTTGTGTGCGAAAAAAAAACAACAGAAAAACAAAAACAAATCACTCTATATAACTATCCGTAAGTGTGTGAGTGTGTGTGTGTGTGTATGAACGACAATATACAAAAGGAACTAGCTGACACAAGTGACATGAACTGCAGGATACATAGAAAACAGGGGCATGAATCACTAAGGGAAACAGGACATGTTTCTAACATTTAATCTTTTTTCTGTATTATTATTGTTATTATTATTGATTAATATTATTAGACACTGAGAGATAAGGGACACCGTTTTCTTGCTCCCATCTCTCTGCTTCTATGTTCTCAGTGACAGATGGAATTGACCAGTAACTGTTTGATCAGTATCAGCTGCACTTAGGCGTCCAGCAAGCCGCCAGCTTCAAACGTTCTCTCTGACATTCGCAAGAAATGTTCAAGTCGCACCAACTCCAAGCGTAGCCCTCGTCATTTTACCCTCCGTGGAGGAATCAAGTTTGTGCGTGAATAGTGCACTTTTATATTAGCTGACCATGATGAAAAACAGTGATCATAGATGACTCATATTTAAAAATATTTTTGTTACTATTTGCATCTTTGCATTAAAATGTTTTTGTTGTGTTGTTAGTCAGAAGCATATCGATTTGTTAGCAGGCGAAGTGGTGAGGGTGGAGCTGGGTGGGGCTGGGGAGGGGGAGGGCGGGGGGCCGGGCCGGGTCGGACTGATCGGAGGAAGAAACGTGTCTCTCGAACGAACGCAGCAGATCGGACGGCGGAGGCGTCAGGGAGTGTCTATGTTGAAACTGTACAGACCGAAAAATGTCTCAACGGCATTTTGTTTTTCATTCACTATGGTTGTGGTTGAGCTCCTGTTGTAACAGTTTTTATTTAATATTTATGTGACCTTCCAATGCGAAATTTTTAGGGTGTTATTGCACTTTTTAGGTTCATTTTTAACGTCTGAAAAAAAAAGAATGATATATATCTTTTAACAGGGAATTTGCTTTAAAGATGTTGTTTTAGTTCACTTTTGCTTTGATGCACAAATAGATGTTAGTGTGACAACAAACTGTTGTTCTGTGGTTTATTTAAAGACTGGTTTTTATTTTTTGCTTCTTTTGTGATTAGACAGTTTGATATGGGGAAAGAAAAAAAAAAGAATCTGCGGTGTGCCAGAAAAAGGGCAACCAAATAAGAAACACTAATATGGACTGTGATTTAAATTAATTCTTCAGAAGTTCATAGCAATGCTCACTTACTGTCGTACCAAATTATAAACCTGTCAGACCACCCTCTGGTTTTTATTGAGCAAATATGTATGACGGAGGAGTGGACTCATTGAATTATCTCCTGAGCTTGGCATTGGAAAGAAATGATCATAACATAGGGAATAATAATGTGTGTAGATTATATTCCTTGAGATATTGTTTTGAGAAGGGAAAAAAAAGGCTGTACAGTATTTTCCTCTGTAAAAAATAACTATATATGAACAAAATGCTCTTTGATGAACAGCTTCCTTTAAAAAGAAAAACCCTAAAAAGGAGAAATGAATAATAAAAAGTAAAAAAAAGAAAAAATCAAATAGCCTCATTATAGTTTGCTTGTGTGTGTGAGCTTTTTTTCTTTTCGTTATTTTTACACCAAAGGTTGTTTAGACAGTTCAATTTGTTTGCATTATACATACAATTTTCCAAATTTTGTCAGCAGCTCAAACTGAAATACACTGACCCTTAACTCATTCGCTGATGTTTCTGCTTTATTTATCAACTCACTTTATTCATTGTCATTTTTCTGCGTGTGTTTTTTTTTTCTTTCATTTGTTTTTGTGGCTCATTAACTTGAATAATCTGCAAAGATAAGTGTCGGGGCTGGTAGACGTCATGCACTTGAATTCAATTTGTGTGTGTGTGTGTGTGTGTGTGTGTGTGTGTGTGCGCGTGCGCGCGTGTGTGAAGCTGCAGAAGAGCAGGATCTGTAAAAAGTTAAAACTAAATAAATTGAATTATTATGACGTTGAACATGTATTGCTTGCCGGCGGTCCAGCCTGAACATTAGGACGTGTGCGTGGAGCGGAGAGGTGCTGCGGATGCGCGGGGGGGCAGGAGGTCACCGGAGCCCCCTCTGTCAGTCACCGATACTACTGAAGTGTGGTCTCCCCCCGAGAGAGGCTGTAACAACACACCTGTATTTCTGTTTAAGCCGCTCACAGCTCCGGTTAAGACCAATAACTTCAATAACTTCATCGCCTCGTGCATCTGTTTCCGACTTTCTGCCTGTAAACTGGGATCCAACTGGGATCCTTTTTTTTTTTTTTTTTTAATTCAAAGCATTTAAAGAGAGTAAACCATCTGCATCCATGCAGGTTTTACGAATCAACAATATTTGTTGTCGGGGTCACCCCATTGTTTGTTCTGGTGTGGGAACAAGAGCCAAGGACCATTAAGGAGACATAAGGGTCTGCTGCCGCTAACAAGACGGCTCTCTGCATCTTGCTCACTGCTAACAGGGCACATTTAATATTATCATTTCTTCCCCTTTTTTTTTTCTTTTGCTTCAAGCCATGTGCTGAGTTCTCCCTCTCCCTCATGTCACCCAGAGGCCAGTGTGCTGACTCTGTCCCCTCATCTACAGCTGTTCCCATGCTTCCTCCTTCTCTTCCTTGTGATGTTTTTAATGAAAAAAAAGAAGGAAAAAAAAACACAGATAAAGGCATCACCATCTGTCAGCCAGCTGGTATCCTGTATATAATCTACCAGAGGGGGAAAAAAAAAAAAAAGGAATAAAGCTGAAAATTATATTACACAAAAACCAGACGGAAACAACCTCCAAATCTTGCGTAGACTTCCACTGAAAAGACAGATCATTTTACTGCTTTAATTAACTGAGGAAAAAAGATGGTATAAAACAGTGGTCTGGAGATAAACACAGATCTGCTTCCACTGCTGGAAAAGGTAAAATATTAAACCCACTGCGGAGAAACGGAGCAACTTTTCAGATTTTGTAAAATATATTGCACTTTTGGAGTAAAAGCCATTCACAATCAGCATTCAATTTGGCTTCATTTATGAGACATTTTATATGGAAAAATAGTGCTTTAAAAAAACAAACAAAAGAAAAACATAAAAAAACCAAAACAACTTGCCCTGAGCACTACTTCACATTCTCGTCAAATTGCTTATTTCCTCTCAGATGCAGTGCTGTCCGTCGTCATTGTGCTATATTTATGTTTTTCCTTTCATTTCTGCATGTCTGATGCAAAGTTTGAGCTTTTCACTCACTGAAATAAAAACATACCGAATGACTTTAGGTCCGTTTTCAGTGTCAGTGTGTTTCTGAACAATAAAACAAATCATTAAGAGGTCATTTCTTTTTAGTTTTCTCTCTTTCACGTGGAAAAAAAACCCCCCAACCTTACAGTTGTACATATCACGAGTGCCAACTGTGCATGTGGTAGCTGTACGTTGTGTGCTGGCCAACAGCGACACACAGTCGGTGGACGTGCCAGGAGCAGGCTGAGCGAGTGTGTGAGCGGCAGGGAGAGGCAACAGTTGAGGCTTGGAACATACACGACAGGTGTGTGCTGCATATGTGGTCACATGATGCCTATAAGGCAGATTAGGGCCCAAACAGATGAAGCGCTGCGTAATGGCAGCTTTTATTAAGTTCACAAAGCATGGAGGGAGGGAGGGTGAGCAGAGGAAAAGCAGGTGGCTGTGCCTGTGCACTGCTAGATGAAGACAGATATTGTACAGTGGAGCCTGAAGAGGGTAGCCGCTGTGGAAGGATTTATGGAGATTTGCCTGCCCTGGACTAACCGCCCGCCTGTTCATGAGTCCTGCAGTAATAGACAAAGAGCTGGAAGAGCTTGAAAAGAAAAATGTGCCAGCTCTGAAACCTGAGAGTGTGATCATATAAGATGACAGGAGAGCTTTAATAACGGGCGGACGGTCGGTCACTGCAATAAAAACAAGTAAGACGGTGTACAGAAATAAGGAGAAACGAGAACGGTTCGTGACATCATGTGAACGCTTTAATAAAGTTCATGGACACGAGAGGAACACGGGATACACAAGCGCAGCATGAGAAACAACAGAAGGAATGTGTGTAATCCCATCTATTCTCACTGTCAGTATCCCGTGAACACGTGCTGCACAAGTGAAGGTGCCACAGAGCTACTCCACATGAGTGAACATGATCTACTCCACAAGTCAAATGAGGCACACGACTTCAGCTTTTGTGTCTAAGTCTATTTGGTCTGAACGTACTTTACCGTGTGATGACTGCCGGGGAGAAGGAGCACTTACAGCGCTCCGGGTTCAGGCCCCAGACGCAGATACATCACCGAAATTCGTCTGCGATACACTTCAGTTCAGTCCACGTCTCTGCAGGCAGACACGCCGCACCGAAGCAGATTGTTCCCGGTTTGTTGATCTGCCGAGTCCTTCTGGTGCCCCCGGGCACGTGCGAGTTCAACCAAGGTCACAGGTACGTTCCTGGAATCATTTTTCACTTAAAAAAGGAATAAAAAAACTATAAATGATGAGGTCAGAGTCCAGTACCAGACTAATGGTACTGGTAACTAGTGTTCTCAGCTCTTTGTTTGGTTTGTCTTTGTTATTTTTTCTATTCTGAAGTGAAAAGATTCACCGTAACAAATCGGACCAGCGCAAAATGGAACGTGTAAATCACAAGATTTACAAAAAGGACATCCCGCTTTGTCAAAAAAACCTTGAAATCATCAACTATAAACCTAGCAGAAAGATGTTTAATGAAAAGAATGAACTCTATTCTTCAGAAGCAGAAGTTATGCCCATCTTTCCTGTGGGTTTCCATCAAAATGCATCACAAAACTGGCCTAATGTTAATTTTATGCATGCTTCCATGAAGTGTCCTGCATTGGGATAATTGATCAGTGGTGTCAATTCTACAACCAGAGATGCCCCAGATAGCAAAGATGTTTGGCCCAAACCTTTCGCACATCTGCTTTGTTCTTTGGTCCCCATTATGCTTTGGCTGACTCAAGGTGAGTGCTGCTGCAGGAATGTGGGGACACACCTGGCCCACGTGGTGTTGCAAGCACCAGAACTGAGCCGTACGTACCAACTACAGCCCAGATGAGGCCCAAATACGTCTGCTATCTGGACCAGCGGAAAAACGTGCCACAAGTAGAGCCGACCAAACTCTAGATGAAAGAATTTAAAAATGATCGACTGACCTGTAGGAATTAGGACTTTAATTTTAAAAAAAGAGGTTAATTGATTTCTAAACAACATAATTTAACAGCTGTGTCACATCTCAGAAACCTCTGTAATGATTTGGCAATATTCTTTTCTATACTCATCACATTTTCTGTTTCAATTCAGCTGATTTTAACCTCAAATCAGACACAGCTGAACTGTAATGTCCTATGAACCGCCTTCTGACGGCATCTTGTGAATGCGCTGTCCGAGAAACCCCTGAAAACAAACCAATTTATCAACTACTTAGCAACTTCCTGATTTAGATGCTGAAACACTACCAGCTGCTCCAGCTGATGCTTAAACCATCCGGTGTGATAATGGCTGCCTCGCATGTAGCATGAGAACTTTCTGTAAGTGAGCCTTTGACGCTCGGCTCCACGCTGGAAAATGAAGGAGCAACCTTTTGCATAAATGCATGACCTTCCTCGTACGATATATTTGTCATGAGAGCAGCTTTTTGTTGACAGTCCCCACAAGTATACAGCGTAAAATGTATTGCTTATATACCGTCTGACGTGTCTGCACCAGTTACTTTACTACTTCATTTATAGTTCACGGTTTTGGATGAGATGTTTCCCCCGTCTCTTTCGGCACTCTGCTCCGGTTAGACCTCTGTTTAAATCCTCTGCCCTTTGCAATAGATGTTCATTTATCTATTTTTGCATGTGTATGAGCTTATTTTGGAAGGACCTCAGTCACAGAGCAGAAAAGGGGGCTGTGTGAAAACCGCGGCTTCGCTATTGGTAGCAGCTGTTGCTGCTGCGATACCTCTGAGGAAAAGGAGAATTGGACACACACTCATCCAATTTACCATTAACAAGACCTCATTGGATGCTGGCCCTCAGAAACATGCAGCTTTGCCTTATGTGGCTCTGCGGAGAGGTGCACAAGTTCCTTCTGAATGTGTGATATCATTGGCACCCTTTATGGGGGAACAAAGTGGGGTATGTCTGTCACTCAGCTACAATACCTTATAACCAAAAAAAAACTGCTTCTGCATTAAGGACTCGCTCTGTGCACAAAAAAGTGGAAAATGTTACATTTAAGAAATCTGTGTCTGCTGTTAAAGCCGTCTACAGGAAAGTCTGAGTAATAACATGAGATAGTTTTAAACATCACGCACCAAAGTTAGTCCACAATGATCTCCCAGAACAAGATTTCCATCAGTTTTATATTTCCCCCATTTATATCCAACCACACTCAGAGAGCCAGCAGCAGTCACTGGTCCGGCGGTGGTGGACGACGTCTCCCTCCTACACAAATGAAAGTATTAACAAATGCATAGTTATCTTTACAGATGGTTATTGTGCATGAACCACAGCTGTGCTGGTCTGTGCGCTCTGCAGATTGAAATCAGACGGCCTTGCTCCCGTGCAACACCTGCATGTCTCGTTTCTGGTCTGGTAACATTTGTCCCCACCTCTTTTCTTTTTCTTTTTTTTTTTGACCCATGAACACGTCTCACATTCTTCCGAGGGCGGCGCTTCTAGAAATCCTCGTCTTTCAACACATCTTCAACGCAGACGAATGAAAGACAAAACATGCTTTCACAGTTTTTTGTTGGTAACATCACTTTATGAAAACAAATGACGACATTTCAAAAACCAGCAAAACTGGATCGAACTCTGCGTGTTTGCGCAGTGTGAAGGGAAACTCCTGATCTGATCGCTGTCGTAATGAGTCAGGGTTTTTTTTTAAATTTCCTTCTTTCTTTAACTCCACTGTGAGGTCACATTTGTTGGAGGGCAGAAGTTGAACGTCAGTCTCGAGAGTACCTCAAAGGAAAAAAAAAATAATCAGAGCAACGCCACAAATCAATAAGACTTTATCGCAGACGGATGTCTGTAATAGATTATGACCTTTAAATGATCTTTCCTCAAAATTAAAATTCACTGTTTCACCAAATAAAAAGTGATAACCTCCAGAGTGTGTGACTGTCACTTGAGTAAGTAGCGACCACCGTGGTCAAAACTAAACGTGGTTACCGAGCGAGCGGTGCCGGGAACAAACACGGCTCCCATATTTCTGTTTGCTCTGCTTGGAGAGAACACGTCTTCACAGAGTGGGGGGAGGTTGGGGTTGTAATGCTATACATGAGATGTTATATGGTAAACACGGAGTTGTCATCTTACAAACACAAACAGAATCCAGTGGAAAGATTAGCGTTGAGGGCCTTTAAACAGCCGGTGAAAAATGAGCCTCCCATCAACCTGGTTGCATAAATGTTTACTAAGAAATACCAAACATTGTGTTCTGTTTGTTTTACCTTACGTCAAGTTTGCCCATTGCTGTAGATTAGTCATCCCCTCCGTTAAACACGAATTTGCCAGCAGAACAAACAGCTAGTAACAGCCAGCAACCAGGAAAAACTGTATAAAACAGTTGATCCAGGCTGGCTGGTTGCCACGCGGCCATTACCCCTCGAGCAGCTCGCCTCACAATTGGACCAGAGGTCTCTAGAGTTGAGTGGGAGCATTTCATCACTTCATAAGTCTGATCCAAAACGAGAGAGCCTAAAGTAAAAAGTCAGATGGATCGCCTCCCTCTCAGAAGCCAAAGAGTAATTCTCATTCCACTTCAGTTGCCACAGCGCAGCACCGCTAACTGGCAACCGAGGCCCGCTGCCGCTGCTGCTTTCTTGGCAAAGGGAGAAGTTCTTAAGTGCTAAGCTGTAAATTTGCTTAATTTGACGCGAGTCCGAGGGGGAATGGGATAATTTTCTTTCAGGGAAAAAGCCTGGCATATTGGCTGACAATAAGCTGAAATGGTCCAACATGGTGTTTCTGCTGTGCAATGACGGCTGGAACACAGAACAGACCGCGTTCAACAGAGCTGTAAAACCGTTTGACTCTGGCATCGGCGCCGTGTGACTCATTTTTATGTTAATAATGTGAAAGCCTTTCAACCATAATTTCCGGGGAAGAAAATGATGATGAAGTGGCTCAGAGTGGTTTGTCTGTTTGCACATACAAGAACGTTAGTTTAGCGAGTGCGCTGATGCACCTGCAATAATCTGCCTTGATGACTTTGTCTTATTCTGAGCCCCGGAGTCGGATGGATAAACTGACAAATGTATAGTTGTGTAACGCAGGAAGCGTCACTCATTTCTGGCGTCACAGAAGCAGCGGTCACGTGGAATTTGGAGAAAAAAAAAATAAAAAAATCGAGTTTTGGTTACAGATGTGGAAGCAAAACAGAAAATGTTTGTTAATATGGGAACAGGTCATCAGATGGTTTCTGACTCATGTGAGAGGGGAACGGTTAACCCACATCAAACAGAAACTGTTTTAAACAGAAAGTCCATACCTCACTGTCAATATCGATACATGAAATTACGTCAGCGGACAGACTTCTAATCATTTCTAGAAATCATTATTCTTATTATTTCCTCTTTTTCAACCTCAACTGTTGTGATCAGCTCCACGTCACTCGTCCTGCATCCGGGTTTTAAATATGACCATGGCATGCGGGCCGGGGCTCAAACCCAGCCGCTTCAGTAACTCCCACGCCTGGGATGCCACTAATGCCCCAACCTTTTAAACTCATGTTTCACAGCAACTAAAACCTTTGGGGCAATAAAATGTGGCCCTTGGCTTGACTTTATCAATATATGAAAACACTGACCTCATTGATCGTCTCTATGTGGGATTGAATCAGAAGGTTTTTTTTTACTCCTGAAGCAGAAACGGATAATTTTCAGATCAAAAGTTATCAGACCTTTTTATTTCTTCCAGCTTGTCCAGCCATGCAGTGTATAAGAAGAACTGTATAAATGCTTGGTGAAGTCACCCACAAGCTTTCTGAAGACTCAGCTTAAAGCTCAGTTTTTTTTTAACTCTAGAGCCGACCCGTCTTGACATTAGTGGATCCAAAAATGGACTAATGTGCATGAGAAGCAAGCCTGGCAGCTGATTGGAAGCCACCAACCTTACATCAGTAACGATAAGCTATAATGCTAACTAACGTTATCTTACATTCTGATCAAATTCATTTAATTGTTTCAGACATCACTATGGGCTCCACTGAAACCTGCGGTAGTTACTCCCCAAAACCCACAGCAGTCAATAAAAAAAACAACACACACACACAGAGCTCTAATTATGGATAAATGCAGAGGCGGGGCTTCAGGGGGGGCTGGGGGGGGGCACTACTCCCCCAGCCCGGGGCCCAATGGGCCCCGCCCGCAAGATTTTCTTTTTTTGTGGCACCACTTGGTTCATATTAGGTATAAAGCATTGTATGATATGTTGTGCTGAGATTTTCACACTCACAGTTAACATTCAAACAAAAATTGCAAGTAAATCTCCAAATGTATCTTGGTCCATACGTCATCATCGATCACTTGTCAACAGAGCGCAGTAATCCTACAGCCTAAACATGAGCGGGAGTCAGAAACGCAAAAGTGGAGCAATAAAACGCAAAGAGAAAGAAAAAAGGAGCAAGAAAAAGCCAAATTGCCCAAGCTAGACGCATATTTTGTTCACCCTAATCCTCCTCCTGTGGGATCTGAACCTGACGTTGTTAGCAGCGATTCATCCCCGGGCCTGGGCCGCCAAAAGCTGCATCTCGGTCAGGGAGCAGGTTTACAGGTAGCTACCGTTATAACAATCACAGACACTCTGTCAACAAGATTGATATAGTAGCCCGGCTGCCTAGCTTATTTCCTTCTCTGTCTCTCGGCTGTAGCGGTGATAATTGGGACTCAGCCATGCTCCCCGGCCCGGCTCTGTTATGTTCCACTACTGGATAAATGTGTAGCTTTATTTCATTTGATCAGAAAAGGTATATAAAACTTCAGTTGTGGAGTTGTCATCTAGACAGTTTTTTTTTGCAAAGCTGCAAATAAGTTAGTACCTAGTGGTTTTTCAAGGAACTGCACATCTTCAAACTTCCATGTTGATAACGGAATCAGCAAGCCAGATGTAGCTCGGTAGTTTAAGCGAGTAAAAGCCTGAAGCTAAACTGCCAAACTTCACTGTGTTTGAAATTTAAACATGATGTCATCAAAGCTATCATGTTGGCTATGCTTGGCGGAGCCCCTCCCCTCTTCAATTCTGCTGGCATTTAAATGGACTTTCATGTTTTGTACTGGCATCTTAATATATTGGTTAATATGGATCTGTGCCTGGATTTCAGGCCTTGCATTATGAAACAAAAAACAAATAGTGATAGTTAACAGCTGATATAAGTGACTGCTGTCTTGATCTTTACTAATTTGGTACAAAATCGTAAAAAGCAAAGACATTAGATTTTGACTGAGCGAAGAAAGACTAAAGATGTTCAAATGTGTAAAAAAAATGCATTAAGAAATAACTGAAATGTTTTAAAACAGTGGAGGAATTTCATACAGTAAAGTTCATGAGTCCAAATCAATGCAAAAACCGATGGACAGAAAAAATAGGAAGTCCACCGGTTTTTGCTTGTAAGGTTGAATGTATCAGGACATTTAAAAATAGCAAGAAATAAAATCTCCTCCTTACCAAATCTACTTATTTATTCTACTATGTTTTGTTTATTTAGCATAAGATAAACAAAATTACCAAAAGTAAAAAAAAATAGAAGGATTTTTCTGGTCCTGAGCGTTCATGTTTAAGAGAAACCTCAACGTTAGATTTAAGATAATTTCCCAGGCATTTCAAGATCATCTGTTTACTGGAAGAAATATTCAAAAGTACAAAACATTGAAGAAGGAAACGGCCTTCCCAGAAGTGGATGTAGGTACAAGTTCACCCCAAGGTCAGAGTCAAAGGGTCTGCTTGAAAAGACATTTGTGCTCCGGAAAGTTCCTCAGTGACTAAAATGACCAGGAAGTGCTGAATCAAAGTGGTAGCAATGATAAGAGCTGGTCGATTTCTCCAAATACTAACAAATGGAGCCCCATTGTTTCCTTTATTATGTCATTAAGCACACAAACACAAAGGAGTTTTTTAAGATAGAAAAAAATAACCATCCATTATTTCTATAACTCCTGACAGCCACAACATGCAAAAGGACGGTTGATTATTATCAGACAAGCAGAGATTCATGTAAATATAATATCAGGAAAGTGACAGCGAGCAGCCTATTTCTACAACATACTTCACTTTGTGTGTTTTATTACTAGAAACGTTATTTACAAACCTAGATTTTTTTTAAAGCAGTAAGTTATAACATTTCTTTGTAACAAACATACACAAATGTATCCACCTCCAGTAAAGAAAGACAATCCAACAATGGTCACTGAAATACTAGAAACTGACAAAAATAATAATTTACCGAAAACTGTCAAATGAAAATCAGACGTCGCTTTTGAATTTTGGTTCAACAGAATCATCTCCATGAACAAAATGAAACCGGACTTGTCTAATTGGTACAGTAAGTACCGTTAAAAATAACGTTGCGTTTTGATAGTTCAGCACACTGAACGCAGACCAGAGAAAGCAGATGAGAGAGTTGTCTGAAGACATCACGATACAAATCAGGTAAGGGAAACGCTCTATAAGACCATCTCCAAGCCGCTTGATGTTCCCGTGACGACAGTTGGACGTTTCACTCAGACGTTTGGGGCCTTTGACATGGAGAGTATGGATGATAACCAAAGAACCCAGAACAACTTCCACAGAGAATCAAGGCGAACTTCAAGGTCAAGGTACGTCAGGGTCATATAACACTATCTTGTTTTTCTAGGTTTGTAAAAAAATTATAATAATGTGCGAAAAAAATAAAGCAGATATCTGACAGCTGTGGTATTTAAATGGATCTTCTTTTTAAAGGATAATTTAAAGAAAACATACTGATTAGGTTAAAGTTTGAGCCTTGAGCATTGTACTGTATGTTGGCAGTTACGTTTATGCACAAGTGATGTGTACTTTTAAAAGTACCACAATCCACTTTATTTCCGCTGAATGACTCTTGAATCCAGCCCGCTTTAGATGAGCATGATGACAGCCTTTAAAAAGACTGGTTTCAGTATCACAGCTGCGACCTTCATAAAACAGAGCTGGGCAACAGGTGGGCATCATGTGTGCGCTAATCTTCCACATTATGGTTGTTGATAACAGATACTGCACACCACTGCTGTTAAAACTCAGTAATTTAATATGGAATACATCAGCAATGTGATATTTGTAGCATGGAAGAAGTAAAGGTTGGGAAGATTCTGCTGATGCTAATAATAGAAAACATCCATCATTCACTTTGGGTTTCTGTTACCAGAAGAATTCTGGGTACTGCAGAGCCTTACAAAACAAGACATTTGGCAACCACTGAAGGATTTTCAGACTTTTTTTTCTTTTTTCTTTTTTTCCCCCCTCACTCGCTCTCCTCTCTCTAAGGGCACGAAAACAGGGATTGTATTTCACTGTGACAATCCATTCCAATTTGGGAGGACAAGGTCGGTAAATGTACAACCTTACCTCTTTTTCACAGGCCTATGTTTTTTAGGAAACAACTCTCACACGTTTAGTGGTTGTAAGATGGTACTTCTAGACAGCTGGGGAGATACAAAAGAAGTCATTCAAAGCCTGCAGTAAGTTAGTTGATAAAGTCTTCAAAATGTGAAGGTGGAAAACCAAAAGTCGACAGTCTTACTGTAGAATTCAAAGATAATATGAAGAATACATGTACAAAGTATAAATATGTGTGCAATCTTGGTCAATCCTTTGCATTTACATTTTTCAATCTCTTCAAAGTCCACTCTATCAAATTTTGGAAACAAGTGCTCAAGATTGCTCAAAGAGAAAATAGCTTTGTATGTATATATATATATATATATATATATATATATATATATATATATGTATATATATATATATATATATATATGTATATATATATATACATATTTATATATTAACCTTTTTCATACCTAATATTTAGTAAGAGTCATGCTGAATAGCATCCTGTCTATCATCTTGTCGTGTGTTGTAATGTTAAATTACAACAAACTTAGCTTTGCACATATTATCTGATCTAGAAAAGAAGTCAAAACGGAATATGCCATCAGAAATATTTATGACTCACAGAGCCTTTAATGAAACATTTTAAATAAACTTGGATAGAACTGCACAACCATCCAGCATCCAAGAGATCTGGTGCTCTGATGCTGAGCTGTAGCCACTGAAATGGTACACCGTGCAGTTCATTGAATGACCTCTAGAGGTCGAGTCCAAAAGAGAGTACCACTTCGGAGGGTACATTTCAAATTACCCCATTAGGTAAGGGAATTTAACGCTGCAAAATACTTAGGACCCAAAGCAGCTTTTGGTTGGGTGTGATTGCTGTAACTACCTGCTGCTCTGCCTTGACCATCCTACTGGTGACAGAGATTAGCTGGACATCCGTAAGCTGGAGATCCATAAACTCCATACGTTTTTTTTATACAGTCAGTGGCAACAAAACTGGTAGCATCAATACTAAAAAGAAAGATCAGCTGCTCTTAGCCCACTAGAGGCGCATTTCCACTAGCAGGAGTTCCCGGTAAACTCTCCAGACAGGAACACTAACCCAAAGACCCTAACAGCCCCCTGTCTCTTCAGCACCTTCAGCTCCGTGTATATGACGGCCAACCCATTTTCCTTTTAATATTGAAAAAACAAAGTCAAGCAGAAAAATAAAATAAAAAGAGAACAAAAAACGAGCTATTATTTGTTTTCCAATAGCATCTTTCAAGATGAAAACTTCGGGAACTTTCCGAAAAATCGGAAAAAGACGGGAACATTTTGATTTTCAAAATTTATTCATGGGCTGTGACTTTTTGGTCGTGACCTGTGCGTAAAAGACAAGTGAAGACATTTGGATGAAAACTTAATGCAAAAAAAAAAAAGACTTTGCATGAGTTTGCTGATTTTATGGAGGAAAAACGGACCAATGGAATGACGCGTGGTAATATTCCGCCGCTTTATGTAGCCAGTTTTGAGCGCCACAGCAGAGTTTTCAGAGAGAAGTGTAAGGAGGTGGTGCGCTGAGCAGGGACGGACAGACTTGGTCCGCTAAAGTTTGACAGATTCCTAGCCCTGCGGTCAATAACTCCTACATAGAGATGTAAAAGCATGAATGTTGCCTCTGTCCAACCTCTGAGACAACAAGCTACAAGCCAATTGTCATCAAAATGAAACTGCACAAAAGACGTTAATGTCAATATGCCACTGGCTGTATGACGCTGACTTACAAGGATCCCGTTCAGCTGCCGCCTTTCCATTACACTGTAGCGTCACACAAGAACCTTTGACTGAAAAAAATTGCTTAATGCTCCTTTTTTGCAGTTTGCAAACGGCCAGCAGAAACATGAAAAGAAGAAGAAACACGTAAACAACGGATGCTACTTGGTTTTATTTTTAAATATGCACCGCGGTCGTAGCGATTGAGATTAAAAGAACCCCCCGACGGACCTTTATATTGATGTAATATGACAGCAAGACATGAACCAACTCTTTTTTTCTTGTAATCTCCAAGTTCATCAAATATATTCTGATCAAAATGCTTTGTGGTCACATGTTTAAATTGACATGAGAGGGCTGAACGTAATTTCCTGCTTTTAGAATACCCAATCAGCAGAGACCACCCACCAGGTAACCTTGAGGCCGAGAAACAGCCCTATCCTACTACAGGGCCGTTTTTTGGCCCCGTAAAGGTTCCTGAAGGCCACTTTACAAGGCTGTTCCAGGTAACGGAAACGCACGCACACGGATCGGCCCCGAAAAATCTACCCAGAACTCCCGGTAGTGGAAAGGCGCCTCATGTCTGAATTGTTGGTGTATTGCAGGGCTCTTAAAGTCTCACGCATCGAGCGTGAGACACACGCATGTCAACAAGTTCACACGCTCACATGCCACACATGGCATTTTGTCACGCTGAGAAAATTATTAACTTCACCGCACAGAAATTCCAACAGCCCATCTTTCAAATGAGTCAAAGGCAAAGACTACCTACTGTGCGCTGAGCTCATACAGCTCAGAGCAAGATGGCCATCTCCATCGGTTAAAAAAACAAATGGCTTCAAACCTATTGGTCTTTTTATACAGTCTGTGGCAACAACACAGAACCATCAATACAGAAAGTTAAAAATCAACTGCTACTAGCCCACTAGCACTGCTACTGTTGATGCATGTTCCTACTGAAAATTGGTCGGTATGTGATGGACTAAGATGTGTTTTAACATGTTCACCTTTATGAAATAAGTATACATGTAGTCATACCCATTTAAAAACAAACAAAAAAACCCAACAAACTATGCACTTCATAGCAAATAAACATGAGGGAGTGTGTGATATGACACCCAACGTTTTAGTTCCGTTGGGAATCTATCTGAGATCTGAATGCACATTGATCTGCCTTTGTAGTTTGGCCAAATGTTATGAAGCCTGCGAAAAGCTTATGCACTTAAGGTGAGAAAAATATTACAAATGGTGCATGAGAGTCTCCATACATGCAACTTGTTAAAGTTCAATCTCCCCTTTTCTGGTTTTGGAGGAAACTCCAGACACGTTGGATTATCGCACAGAAAGCTGATGTTACTTCAAACAGAGCAAAGGGACATGTTTTCCAGGAAGATGTAGCTGTACCTCCTCCCTCCTTATGTTTTTTTTTTCGTCTTCCTTCCCCATCTCCCCCCTCATTTGCCAGCCTGGCCACTAGCATGCTTCAGGTGTTGCACAGTCAGGCCCTGTGATTAGTTTAATTTGCACAAATGTCTGCAAGTGCGCACCTGTTGCCCCTGCGCTGCCTGCAGCTGTGGTTCCACAGCGGGCTGACAGGCCTTCCTTTGGATAATCCAATCTCTCCACCAGTGTAGGACAAGGGCATTTGTTTTTTCTACATCCCATCTCCCCCCATGTCTTCATGGCCACCATGCTCCTGATGGCTCATTATTGAACCCGTCATAAACACTACCAACGATTACCTGCCCATCTGATTTTTTATTTTTTTCCCCAGACAGGCTCTGTTTCTCAGCATCACTCCTCTCCAGCATCTTCCTTCACCTGTCAATAAGGTAAGTAAAGCCTTCCCTCAAGTTCAAGAAGGGCCTTCCACATGACAGCCCTCCAGCATCCACATACTCTATTTGGATTTGAAACAGCGCCAAGAGAAAATCAAGTGACACAGGCCACACAAGGTAGGAGGGAGGGGAATGTGATCCCGCTTGACTGTTGAGAGTTTATATAGCGAGTGATGACAAAGTGCTTTATGACTTTGCAGTGTTCGCTGGGCCCTGCGATTGAAGCCCCCTGGTGACCTTGGCTTGTCAAATGTTCTCATTTTCACCAGGAAGGAGCCGGTGTTCAGCGGCCGCTCAGAGCTGGTAAGCTGCTTTTAGAGAGACAGCCAAAGAGCGCTTTTGGAGGTGACCCGTGCTTCCTTACTTTCACTGCTGAGACACTACTAAGGAAATGCATCACAGAGAGGGAGGGGGGGGGGGGGGGGCACACACAACAATATTACAAGCTAAAGCAGAATACACAACCATTAATATTTTAAGCAAAACTAAAACTGTGCAACCATGCCAGCAGCTCTTTGAGCCTGTACTTGCAGCAGTTATTCTAACGCTGTTGAAACTGGGAAACATGTAAAAGAGTTTAACTCCTTACGATTTTGGCCATCCATTTAACTAAAAACACAAGATGCCGACTTTGTGGTCACCCAATTAAGTGAAAACCTCTAGAAACATAAATATCAGTCATATTTTAGTGCCAACCCGTAATGTAGAATTTTCTTTGGATAAATGGAAACTTTGACCAACGCAATAACCATTTATACGCTTGGGAGAAAAACAATTAACGTCCTCCCAAAACTTGCGCTCAGTTGAATCGCTGATCCTTACTGATTGGAACTACCCCTTGTTAAAAAATAACTAGAACTGAATAAATATACAAATTGAATGCAGTAAAAAAAATATTCAAAACTGATGATGGAAACATTTAACAAGAACTGTTTCACTGCAAACGGTAATAAAATCAGTAAAACCACAGAGTCTGGCAGATTAAAAGGATATTCCCATAAGGGTTACATGCATCTACCGGCATCTCCACAGACCTGGTCAGTCATCAGAAATGACATCAGATTGCATCCAGATACATGCGACATGCCTCTTATCTCACAAGGAAGAGGAAGGATGGGCATTTCATACCCTGTTGTCATCATTCTGCATTGTCTGTGACCTTTCCTATGCAAATTACAAGACACTTCCCCCAACTATCTGCAAGTCTGGTTAAGCGTGATGCTTCAGGAAGACCCATGCTGCTTCCATGTAAATTATCCTCATTCACTACGATGGGAAAACAAAAACCTGGAGCAGGATCAACACTCAAGGGCTAAAGGAGTTGTTTTAAATGGAGTAGAGATAATGTGCGAGGTGCAGACAGAGCCCCAGTTGCCCTCTGACTGCTCCCGCTGCTGCTATGGGCTAACAACTCTTGCATTGATCCAAGGAGACACTCAGCCCTCTAACCTGCTGAGTGCTCAGTTCCAGTGAACAATGGAGTTCAGAGCGTGTCGATACACTATCCTATTGAGTGCTCTCCGTTTAGCGGCAAGATTGATGAGGTTAAGGCTCCCAACCAGGGAGCCAAATGGTGTCAAAACCAAGGTGTTGCTTTGGAAGAACAATCCCTCAATGGGCTACCATTGAGAAGCGCTGGTTATTGGCGAACGCAACAGGAAACATACTTGGATAGACACAAAAACTCTGAAAGCTGATGTAAAATCTTGCTGATGTTGTTTGGACTCTTTAACAATTTAGGTGAGAATGTTAGGGAAGGATAGATGCTGCTTTGTGGACAGGAATGCACTGCAAATCCCTCAAGACGCTAAATGATGTACATGTGGATTTATTACTGTAGGTCTGTATAAATCTAAGGTTGGCCTGAACTCCAGGGAGAGGTTAATGGATTACAAAGGGATGTGGTATCGAACCTCAGAGAAGTTTATACACCTCATCAATATGTGAAACGCTATTGATCATTTGGGCCTAGATAAATTAAATTCATACACTTGACAACGCATGGCAATATTCAGAATGACCTGCATTAAGAAAAAAAAACGAGGCTTTTTCTTTGGCCTGGCCATGGAAAGCTGCACATTTAAGATATGGTGAGGGCTATTTTTCTCCTTTATTGTTCAGGTTCTAAAATATCCTATAGTTTTTTTGTACGTTAAAGTCTTAGAAGCCTTGGAGAAAGATGAGCTAAAACACAGCCGTTAAGAAAGAGGGCAACAAAATGCACAAAATTAATGTCCAATATGACCAAAAAAAAACCAACTAAAAAAACATGTTTACATTACATTAATGAGCTGTGACAGAAAACAGTTTGATCTGTTTATGTTGACAGTAAAGAAACCCACAACCATCACAAGTCGAAGCTCACGGCTGGAAATGATTGAAACCAAACTTCAGGCCATTATGTCCAAAACTGTCCAGCAAAATTCTTGCTGATTAAAAAGAAATAAATGAGAACATGTTGAATGATTTTTTTTTTTTTTTTTTTTTCCTCCACGGGCAAGTTGTGAGTTGCCACTCTGGTCAGCCGCATTATGACAAAACAAACAAAACTTTTAGACTCGTCTGGTTCACAGGCTGTTATGAAGTTTAGCTCCAACAACAAGCGGGCAGTAAGACGCTTTGATCCAGAGAAAATGATCCTTGGATGACCAGAATATGTGCACAGGCCCCGAGGAATACTCGTGCAGAATGGAAACAAGTTTTCTGAACCCTTCATTGGCTCCAGAGCGGAGTTACCTGAAGACAGGCCACCGAATCAAGGGTACGTTAACCTTTATTACGCAACAAACGTACATCTCCAACCTAAATGTCTATAAAATATGGGTAGTGTTTGTCCCTGACTTTGCCAGCAAATATAACCCTATAGAATATACATATACTGTATATAAATAAAAGGTCAAACATTTCAGAGAAGTGTCGTACTAAATCAAAAGCCTTTTAAATTAGCAGTAGCATGTACATTTTGTGTAAGATAATTTGTTATTCAATCAATGAAGATATGAAAAATCATTCATATCATATGATTGAATAACACCCTGGCTGGGGTTGGCTAAAGGTGTTTCTGTGTGGAGTTTGCATGTTCTCCCCGTGTTCCCTTGGGTAGCTAATGTGAGCTACCCTCACAAATGCAGCGGTCCTGGGCTATACATAAAGATATTAAAAAAAAAAAAAAAAAAAAAAAAGATACGAAGAATCATAAGTAGAGTTAAAGCAGCTCATCTATACTTGGAGTACATTCTTGTTGTCCTCATGTATCGTATGGTGAACCTGAAAGGAGAACGGCATTAACGGTTGTAAACCGATGCAAAGATAAGCTGGTCTCAGATGTAATACAACGGAAAAAAAACTTTCCTTTGAAACCACCTCAGGATCATCCCCACAATACAGGCATGGTAACAAATGTTTAGCTTTACAATTAGACGTTTCATCTTTTCTTTGTCTGTTCCTCAATGTGGATTATAGAAAGATTATTGTTAATTAAAAGTAAAGTTTAAATGTGTAGGATTCAGCAGGCATCTAGTTGCAATTAAAAGTTAGAGGTTGTTTCTCCTTTCTGGGAAATTACATACCAACAAAAACATAGATGTGACGGTTTGGGTTTCTGTCAGTAGCTTTCGTCTGCATTTCCTCGACTTCCTGCATGTACTGAAAGTTGAAAAATAAATCGTATTTTAGGCGGTACTAATGCTGAAGAAAAGACAAGCCACCCACGGAAATAAACAAAAGGTAACTATTTACACGTCACTTAGTCATTTCTGGAGAGAAAGCTGAATGAGAAAACGCTGAAAGTCCCTACTCTGTCATGCCTTTACATCATTCAGCATTTTGCAAACAGGGCACGCAAATACTTCATTTGTATTATATTTAGAGCCACAAATGCATAAAAGTTCATTGAGAGAGTAGACTAAACGGTCAAAATGTATGTCTAAAATCTGCAGGTGCCATTTTAAGTTTCAATGTTGGTAAAATTACTTGAAAGAGAAAAGTTTCCCATTTTTAAGCAAAGTATAAACATCAACTTTTACACATGCATCAAAGATTTAAAAAGCTCACAACAAAATGCCACATACAGTACAATGAAGTGGGGTGTGTAATGCCGTGTAATGTGTTTAAAGGATCTGAAATAAGTGACATTTTTATTGAGAATTAAAAAAAAAACAAAGTTTATTATAGCTCTGTCCAGGATTTAAACAGTGTTTAGCGAGTTACAGAGAGGATCTAACAGTGAAACTACAGTGGTTGTGAAGCATATCGATTCAGTATTTCTTTTAACAAGTTATTCATCCACAGAAAAAAAAAGATTTTTCTAATACATCCAAAAAATAGATTTACAGCATATCGCTAGGTTGTCTCATCATTCACTCCTCAACCTCAATCAACACAACAAAACCTAATCTGTAGGTCAGGACCTGTGTCTCAGAAATGTGCAGCGTCCCCGTATCTTTTCATCGCTCTTTAGACGGCCATGTGATGGAGGTGGAAATGGCACAAGAGCTGATATCCTTTCTTCTCACCCGGGGACTCTTCTTGTCAGCTAGAGACACAGTGAGTAATTCAATAAGTCAAGTATTCATTCATTACTTTCCTTTTCAATCATGGGGTATTTTTCTTTTTTTTTTTTTCTTAACTTCCCCCATCCACCTCCACACTGAAAAAAAAGAAAGAAAAGAGAAGAAAGTAATACAAGTTCTGCAACTTCCATCTGTGGCAGCGCTTGTGTCTTACTGCAGCTTAATTACAAAATATTGGAGCCGTTTTCTGTAAAGATTACTCACTGTAGGAAGCCCTACATAATTTGGACCGGAGGGTTTGTCACAGAAAATAATACAATACAACTGGGCTTTCTGTATTAGATTTCCGCTTTTAGCCTCCTTGACATTTCAAGCTGCATGAACTAATACATCTGTTATTTGTTGATCATTTGATTATTAACATACTTCACAAACCAAATCAGCTGCCCTGCTGGAGACACAGATACAGCTCAGCAGACTGCCTGGGTTTTCTCGCCTGCCGCGCACAAACACACTCAGGAAGATGCACAATTCAGCCCTCAGTGAAAAAGGAAAGCGGGGGAAAAACATTTATCTTCCCCTTCTGTGAGCATATGAGCACTCTGACACCGGCATGGAACAAAGCCCGTCATCACATTCTAATCTCGAATTTCAGGGCTTTTATTTCACCCAAATGCCACCCTGCTGGCCTTGTGAATTATTGACAGACTGACACCAATGCAAAAGGACACATAAAAGAGGCTAAGAGCTAAGGCCCTGGAAGAGCCTGTCCTTTCCTATTGCCATCAACGGGGAGACAAACTCTGGTGATGCTTCACTGGAAGCTCACGGTAACTTAGAGACTGAAGCAACATATGATTCCTGACCCACAACTGCACTTTAGAGCAGAGGGATCCTGTGTGGCACCAGTTCTTTGGTCTGGATAACAGCCTTAGTACAATTACAAGGACACCAAGGCAAAGCTGGGAATTATCTGATGGAATCATGAAAATGAGAAGCACTAAGTCACACATGGTTAAAACTGCAAACAGGCTTTCAAAGTCATTCTGACTGGACTATTGTTTGTTTCTCTTTCTAAAGAGACAACAGGACGTGGAACTCGGGCTTGGCATGCACTAGTTTTATTTGGGAGATCAAATAAAAACTGTGGTGAGCCTCGTGTCACCAGACACGCCAGTATCTGTGAGTTGTGAATCTTGTTACACCCACACCGACTCCTGACTCTGCACGACATTAAAATGTTATGGAAAAGTACAAATAGGTAGTGAAAATGAAGTTAAAAAATGAGCAGCGTGTGCGAGCGGCGAGGAGGAGACAAGCAAAGTCGTCAGCAGAGATAAGAATTTGGGTTTTACAGAATGTTTTCATGCTTTTTGATCTAATCAACCTCGCTCTCGTTGCTGGCACCCTCGGGTCGCCTCAGTTTGTCCACCTGTTCGTTAATCTGTCCATCTCCACCCCGCCGATCCTCTGTCTGCATGCTTAGACCCTCTTCTTCCTCTTCCTCCTCCTCCACGCGGTCGACGTCATCCTCCTCCCTGTTTTCCTCCTCCCCCTGCACCTCCATCCGGACCTGGTCCGGGGGCAGGGCTGTGCTCAGGCTCGCCGTGCAGGGGTCTCCGTTGATCCCGTGGGCTCCATCTGGCCCTCCCAGTGCATCCTGGGGGCTGTGGTGTCCGTCCTTGATGGGGGAGGAGTTGGCAGACTCGTTGCTGACAGGTGAGATGTCGCTGCTGCTGTTGGTGTGGTTGATGGTGGGCGAGCTGGACGCTGAGGGCGGCTTCAGGGGAATCTGCCATGAGGGGATCTTGGGAATGGCAGGGGTGGAAGGGAACTGCCTCCTGTGGAATGTGGGGGAGTCAGGTGGTAGACAAGAACGTTGAAAATTAGACCTTAATCAGCCTTATCACAACTTTCATTCAAACGTTTGACGCAAACAAAAAGGTGTGAAAAGAGCCTTCCTACGAAAACGTGGTATTCTTCACACACAAACCTATATATAGTCGCCTCTGTCAACTGTTGAGTAAGAGCACAACCTTCACAAACCTTTGCATTTTAGCTGCCACAGACCGTCTTAGTGCATCTTAAAGGGGACCTATTATGGCATCAAATACCTATTTTAAACAGGCCTTGAATGTCTTAAAAACAAGCTTTTGATTGTTTTTGCTAAATAAATTAGAAATTCAGCCTCTGAGCCATGTCTTTATCTTCCCAGTCTCTAACCTCCTTCTCTATGTGGGATTCTGGTGGGCGGGGAGGCTGATAATGAGGCACTCTGCTGATTGGCGATACACCGCTACGAAAAAATGCCAGAAGCTCCGGCCGGCGGAGTTAGTTGTGGGCGTGGTTTCACGCATCGCTCCCGTCGTCACGTAACGACAGGAGCAGAATCTGAACGGCTCGTAGAAGCCACATCACACTGGACGGCTCATCCGGGCGGCTGTACAGACACTGTAGAATTTGGTTGCTTTCCTCCTTCTCTGAGTCGGCAGGCTGAGGGGAGACCACTTTATATATGTTAAAGCAAGAGAAAACATGTGTTTCATAATAGGTCCCCTTTAAATTTAAATCTTTTTTCCTTTTCTCCAAACAGACAGATGTTTAACACACCTGGTAAACATTTACCCCCCTTGCACCCACTCTAGCTTTTAAGATAAAAAAGAGAGGAATAGATGAGGGGAAGAAATTCTTTGCTGACAATTAGGATGAGTTGATCAAGAAAAGTACACATTTAGAGGAGGATGGTGATTTTGTTTGCCAGAAAACTCACTGTTAGAGCAAGGAAGAATTAAATAAAGGAAGTGACAAAGGAGTGATTACTGATTAGAACGTAAGAGAGGAACAAAACATGCTCAACTAGACAGTTCTGAGGCAATTTATGTCCTTGCCAGTTTTCTGATATACACTCTTACTTCAAGCTTCATTATAGACACTGATACATAATCATGCATGCTAATGGGCCCGACTGAGCCGGGCTGTGCCTGATTAGGCTGAGCAAGAATGAGGGGACATCAAGCAGTATACAGTGAGACTTTATCACAACACTAACAACAGCAAATTGTCATGAACATTGCAGTTGCAAACAGATTTTACAATAAAAATGTATTTACTTGATGTGACCGGTTTTTCCTTAGTACATTTTTTCTAATATTTTTGTAATACTTCACCTGAAATTCGAGTGCAGCTATTGTGCACATTCTTCCTTTGGTTATTGCTTACCAATAAAAGCTTAAAAACACAAGACTGATGTCTGGTGCGGTGTGTGCAGTGCTGCCATCAAGTATGCATTTTTCAAAAGGAAAGTGACATAATGTGTTCTTTTGTGTAGAGTTTTCATACAAAACTTTCAGGCGGAGTTCTGTAGAGAACAAAAATGCGTCCTCAGGTGAAAAGTTTTTCCCCAAGTCAAAGATATATATATTTTTAATGGCAAATGCATTCAAAACAAAGTTTTTAAGAACGCTATTCCTTCAATGAGCTTAAGTATTAATAATAAAAACAATATTTTCTCCTTTATTCTCAGTTTAAGTAAGTTGTTCCCCCTTGATGTGCTGCGTAGTCCAGTCCAGTCCAGCACCCATCACTGTGGAATACATGTTTGAGTGAACCAGTGAGGAATATTAACGTGGATGTGACGGGACATGAATGATTCATAAGCTTGTACAACCACCTTCAGCAGCGGTAACGTTAAGTTTCTATATGACCTTGTTACGGTCTCATGTTGTGGAGGAATTTGGCTCCTTGTTCTTCTTCTTCTGCTGCTTCAGTTCAGTGACGTTTTGGGCACAACATTTCCACCAGGTTGAAGTCAGGATTTTGGGCCACTGCAACCCGAACAGTTGCATCATGTTTGACTCTGAAACTACTCTGGTATACAGAGTTCATGGTTGACTAAATAAATGCAAATTGCTCCAGTTGTGAAGAGAAAAACAAACAAAACAAAAAAAAAAACCTTCAAGCACCACTGTGCTTGACAGTTGGTACAAGGCGTTGTTTTTTTAGTTTATTTATCTTTTGGCTGATCTACTGTATTTTGTCTTTGCCAGACATAGTGCTGCATCACGTCCAAATAATACCTGCTCCTGAAGTCTTGTGCAGCCAAACTAAGCCAGTCAGCTACTTTAATCGAACCTTTTAGTGCCAACTGGTATATATGTATATCTGTGTCGGTATCTCTAACTAAGAAGTTTTCAGCTACATGTTTTATGACCCTTTTCACCACAAGCCCAAACATTCTGGTCAAATATTAAAGTTGCTTATATGTAACTAGTGGTGGTTGAGTCTTGTCTTTACCTCTTAAACCAATTAAAAAAAGAAACAAACCAAACAATGTTTGAGTAGACTTTTTGTTTGATTTGCGATTTGAGTTTGAAATCTAGCATCTTTTTGGTGTTTTTTTGTTTTTCAATTTCTGAACTTGCAGAAATGTCCACCCCTGGAAGGACTGGCAATCATTTTCATTTTCACTGATATGAAGCCTCTCAAAGTTATTCACAATGATGTTCTGTATAATGGTGTGATAAAGCTGTATTTTGCTGTAAATTGCTTAATCATCTTTCCTAGAAAATTGCTCCTCTAATATCATTGCTGATATTTTTCCTCTTTGGCACAGTGTTACAGACCTGAGTGCACCAGAGCAGGAAACTGTCTAAACTTCTGCTTTTGTAGAAGTGGTCATACTTAGGGATACCCACTTAATGGAGTGCACTTGATTAACAGCACCTGGTTGCTACTAATTTTTAATCTTAATTAGCCTCTCAAAGGTAGTGTGTTCATAACACGCTAACGCAAATTGTGCTTAACACCACTATTTTTTTTTAACGCGTGATGAACAGACGGGCGTTTTCTGGAAATATGACCCTTGGGCCAATCAGTAGGTTGGAGAAATGAGAGGCGATGCAGCTGTAAGAGACTGTAGAATACAACACAGGCAGCATCAGTCACGACACCTGCAGGATTCCTGAAGTGTGGTTTTGAAGCCTCTTTTTTCCAAAAACTAGAAAATACATTAAAAAAAAACAAACAAAAAAAAAACGTAGTTTTTCCTTGTATGGCGTGCTACTATGTTGCCCTTGAAGCCGACGAGAACGCAGCCACCTTATGCAATCAAAGTTTGTTGTGGCTACCAGCTCCTGCAGCTGACCCATGTCAGAAAAAACATATTGCTTTATATAAATTCAGCTGATGCACAAAACAATTAACCCCCTTCAGAGTTGTCAAGGATGTGGAATCAAATGACCGTTGTAACCAGGCTGTAAATATGTCTATTAAAAAGAAGGGGTGGTTAATTGGACAGTATTTTGTGTTAGAATTACTCTGATCAACCTCAGTTCTTTCTCTCTCTATAGCCTTGAAATCTAGACGTCGCATTAGCAAATCTAAATGTGCTTTTCTGGTGCGTCTAGCGCTCTCAGCCGTTGGTGCTCATTATATATGCCCAAAAAACTGGAGTGAGTCTGTGGGCGGCCTAAACATGACGATGACAGAGCCGCGGCATAATCTGAATGTAAACAGTGTAGACGGCTGCAGCTGAGGATAGACTGGTTTCTGTCGCTCTGAATACATCACCTTCTTCGTTGCTCTGATTGACCAAAGCACTGATCAACTGCACAGAGGCAACCGTGGGATGGGGAGGCGCTATGGATCATTTTCAGACCCTGCATCTTTCTACATGAGGGTCAGACCTATCAGGCTACCCCCTCTGGGCTAATCTACACAACAACCATTTGTTTCAAGCGAGGATAATTGTCTGCCCCTGTATTATTGTAATTTTAAAATATTTTTTTAAACTAAACAGAACATAAAACATTATTTGTGCAATTAATCGTGAGATAACTATTAAAATCTTTTGATTAATTAAATTAAAAACTTGAATCAATTGGAAGCTCTAATCTTAATTTCTATGCGAGTCTTAAGCAGCTTTTCATGCACTGCTTTTCCATTTTGATGTAGTTTTGGCTGAATAAATCATGACAATGTAATAAGTTGTGCATTGGCTTTTGTTTCGTTTGAGGCTGCTTTTACATCCTGGTGAGGACCAGACGATGTCTTGTGTTATCTTCTGGTACAAAACCATAGGAATTATAAGATTCTTCTTCCTTTTTCATGACTGTATTTATCTGGATCTCCACGTATTATTTTGGACTGGTTATATTTATACAAATCATTAATGTTTATGCACCACTGCATCAAGGAGATTGTGGTTTGTTTCTGTTTATCACTGTCAAATACTTCAAATGGACTGCATTAAGGAAATCAAAAGTGTCAGAAACAACATGTGCAAAGCCTTTCATACACAACACACTTGGGCCGCTTCATGTGACAGGGGTCTGGATAACTTTGTTACCTGCTGAGCAGTAAGCCTTTCAAAGAGACAATCTCAGCCTTCAGATCTCCAACTGTTTGGCTGTCCAATATGCGATTGGTCGAGGACGATGCCTGAAAGAAAAATATAGGTGAGGCACACAAGCACTGTTCAGGTCACACGCAGGATCACAGCACAAAGTCACCTCAGGTCTTTCAGTAGCTCCTCTACGCTTGGTCTCAACTACAGAAAATATCAAAACCTTATTTAAAGAAAGTACAGGCAAGGTAAACAAATGGGGTAAATGCAAATGTTAAAAGCCGCATGTTTTTGCGCAGTCATCAGTCTCCATAACAACCTGACAAATGCCCACTGTGGGTGATGATGCCAGGAAGTCTAGTGAGTGTGAATCAAGCGGTTTTTACATAATTTTCCATACTATCTAGAAAAGATTAGGTCAGTGTGCAGTGTTTTGGATAATAACTATCTTGAACAATGGCTACATTCATAAAGACAGACCAAAGCTTAGCAGTTTGTTTTGTTCTTTTTGTCTTTTATCAAAGGCTTGTGTTATCTCTCTCTCTCTCTTTCTCTCTCTCTCTCTTACACGCGCGCGCGCACACGTATACTGGTGCAGCATGAAATGCTACAGGGTATAATGGAAAAGTATTTGAATGGCAAATTGCAGCTGAAAAACTGTCTCTGCAGCACTTTTTTAGGGATAGGCTGCACTTATGACAAGATGAGCTATAAAAAGGCAAGTTTTGACAAAGGTCTGGAGAGGGGAGCAAATCTGAAGACAAATGTACTGAATATAAACCCTGCTGGAAAATTTGTAAAATTAATGACAATCCTGGCAACTCAAAATGGCGAGAAAAAGCCTAAAATGCACACACCCAAATAGTTGTTTGATTTTCTGTATGTCAGTAAAGTAGAGGTACCCGAAGACACACAAAGGGTCAACTGATAATCAAAATAGGAAACCTCACTTGTTGGACAAACTGCATTTTGACTTTTGCAGCCTGTGGAAAGGAAGGAGGCAAATCCTGGCCATGACACCCAAACGTCTGGAAACATCTGACTGCTACTCATTCCTAGCCTCTTCTCAAACAAAAAAAGCAAAAACATATGCGAGAGTTAGAGGACAGACCGGAGGGATAAGAAGGAGCAGACAAGGGAAAAGGTGAGATAAAAAGAAAAGTAAAAGCTGTAATTAAGACTCTCCTGACTCAACGGAGGAAGCTTGTTAGGAAGTGTGGACCCCCTATCGAGGGGAGAGGGATAACTTGGACTCTTCTGCTTGTAATTAAATCTAAGAGAAATTAATTGAATCACATCTGAAAGAGATCAGACTCATTTACGGTGGATGGAGGAAGGCAGAAGAGGAGAAGTGAGGGGAGACAGAAAAAGAGACGAGGGGGGAAGGAGTTTTTATTTATTTATTTAAGCCCTTATCAGCTCCTAAAAGCTCCCTGATAAGGAGCAGTGTTTGAGAAGTGGTGCATTGGAGGCCTGCTGAAGACACTCTTATTACAGCCGTCACCTCATTAGAACCATCTTAATCCCTCGCCTCCCCAAGGCACCCGTATAATAAGGCTCAATTTTGCTTCTCTCTCATTTTACGTTGAAAAAAATTAATTGCTATAAAGGCTGAGCTCAAAAATGTACAAGGCACAGAACCAGTTGAGGAACAGGCCACATTTCTGGAAATAACTGAAATGCAGTGATTCCTATATACTTATGTCGCCTAACGTAAGAAAAGGCGGCTTTCGAGTAGACGTGTTAACCACTAGCTACATTCATAATATGCATTATCTACAGAGCAGCACCATATAATATCTCAGATCAAGGCTTGTCACACAACACTAACTCTGACATATGTCTTATTAAGCCAGAAGAAACCTAATTAAATGTTGGGCCAGGACTGAATTTCAGCTCTGAGATACATTATGCCAGTGTGTATGCACACAGATTGTGTGAGAATCATATCTTAAGTGCACTGGCTGCTTGGGTGGAGGCTGAGTGGTTGGGGTATCAGTGACTGCAGAGATCTGAAGAATGTGACGTAATTAAAAGACCACACAAATGTGTGAGTTCTGATGGGAAATTACATTTCAAGGAAAATTATTTTACTGAAATTAAAAAGACGCTTGTGTCTTGTTAAATCAATCCATTCATTATCTATACCTGCTTCTTCCTACTCTGGGCCACAGGGTCTGCTGGAGCGTCTCAGGTGAAAGGCTGATCTGGGTTGTAGCTCTGGACAGGTACAGTAGATAACACAACCGCACAGGCTAACACTCACTATATGTGAGTGTTATTGCTGTGGGACAAAACCAAAGTATATCTAGAGAATACCCACTCAAGCTCAGGGAGAACATGCAAACTCCAGACAGAAATTATCCAGCCGAGATTCAAATTAGTAACCATCGAGCTACAATGTTACTTTGGGTGATCAATTTCTAGTTACTGTTAAAGTGCATATTTAATCAAATAGTTTGTCTTCTGAAACTTAAAAACAGCATTTTAACTCATGTGCATTTTGTCCAGCAGATGTTTTCTTTAATTTGCTTAAAAAGATAAAAATAAATGTAATTTGGCCTTCTTGGACGCAGACTACATTTAGTTGAATGAAAGCAATAACTATCATCCTCTGCAGGTGCGATGACAACCTTTTTCTGTTCCAAATAAAACTCAGATTTGTACATAGTACTGTTCCCCTTAGCTACACAAATTTGACCTCCAAATTGTAATCCAGCATTTTCCTCTGTTTCCCTCCTTGAAACCACCAAAAAAATAATTCAAATAAGTACAAGTACTCTCACGTCTAATTTATTTTCTCAGATTTCTGGCACACAGCTCACCTCCTAACCTGTATGTGCAGGGCTGTAAAGACTCCACTTATAACTGCACGTTATTTTAAAAGGCTTCATGCATGAACCCGCAACCAAACAAGTGAATCAACCAGCCAACCAGTCAAAAACATTAAAGTTTTTTGGTCGCACCACTCTGATAGTGGTGCGACCAAAAAACTCATTAACCAGAAATGTGCAGTCTTGCTTGTGTGTTTTTACCAAGTAAATGCGGTTCAAAGAAAAGATTTGTACTAATTGGTTTAAAATCCCTTTAACTAATATGTCTCAGGTTGATGTTTGGGTGTGACAGAGGTCAAACCGTTCCTGGGGGTTTAAAAAAGAAAAAATGAAAGGGAAAGGAAAAAGAAAAAAATGCATAATCACAAGCATAGAAAAACAGCATCATCACCCAAGGACTGCAGCGCATCTGGCTAAATGAAGATAAATGCCTTTGGACCATTAGCAACAAGATAAGATCTTTAACAAGCCTTGTTTAAGAGTGTCTGAAGGCAAATTAATTCACAGTTATACTGCCGGCAGACAGTGTGTTTTCGTGTAACACATGTATATTTATGATGGAATTAGTTTCAAAACGAAGTCCCCAGAGGAGTGTTTTTGAGTGGAAACATTGGAACAGCGCAATTGATTTCACTCTATTTATGCACTTTCCCACTGGCACTTTGTCTTGTGCAAGCATGGAGGCAGTTTCTAATCTTCTATGTAGTATCCACTAATAAAGAGAACGATCAGTGAGTTGAGACAGCGGGGCAAACACAGCTAACAGGCAGATTTGTAATGATAATGGAGCAGAAATAGACTCAGCTGTGTAAGATCATGGATTAATCTTTCTGAGGCAAATCCATCCTAAACAGCAGTGGTTATATATGGCAGCATGTCCTTATAGTGCCATAAGTAAGAAAACTGAAATCTGGAAATGTACAGCATTGGCCTGTGCTCCGTGGGTGTGTACGTTCGGATGCGAGTCAGTCTGGCTAAACTCACTTCCATAAAGAGGTCCCAGCTTTGGGAGCAGCAGACACACTCCGCAATTGAGTGGTTTCAAACTATGAGAAATGTTTACTTAGCAGCCGAGGAAACAGAAGTCTCCATGTGTTTTGGGTTAAAGGCACATTTCCATGTTGAGAGGTATAATTGCTAAGCGTGGCGCACTTTAAGCAGCGTGGTGCAGCAAACCCTGAAAGCCGCAAACAGTGAATGATAAGTAGCTCCCCAGCTGCAACATGTGTTTCTCATCAAACATCCTGGACCTGAAAACAATTTCTCAATTTCCCCCATGGCCTGAGACAACGGAGGGTCTTGTGCCGACTCACAGGGAAAATTTAAGATCAACACGATATCTATAAAGCAGAGTTTATGATTTGTTTAATGGGTGTTTTGATGGGAAATATACTTTTTATACACTGCTGCTATCCAACAAGGCACTCATAGCAAATGAAGTGGACCTTTTAATCCAATCTGTGATTTAGTTATGACAAATGAACAGAAATAACATCCGTTGTCCCCTTATACTGGAGGGAACTCATTGTTTTAAGTGGACCTCTTGTCTGCCTGAGGAACAACTTCAAACAGTACCTTTTCAAAGCCGCAAGAGGTCAAATCAGAGTACAACTAAAAGTTCTCACACATTCTGATTTGGGCCATGACCACTTTCTACAACATGCTGAAATAATTCTGATACAGCGACAACTTAAGCCGTGCATCGTCACTTTTTGATGAACCTCAAACAGGGAAAGGATACATACTTTTCTCTCTTGATTGTGCCAAAGCAGATGTGTCCACATATGTTTTCCTGCAATATCCAGATGCTACAGTTGCATACCCATGTGCTTAACAAGCTGTGGACATAAAACATTGTCTAAGATTGTCTCTTCCAGGGCAATTTTTAGAGCCTCAAGATCATAAAGCGATTTATGAGCAGTGTTATAAAAATCAAGCAACATTTCATCCCTGCACATAAGTTTTGAAAGTGATCAATTAATGGGATTCACCTAAACACAATTCTGAGTAGATTATGGATACTGTCTATAAAAATCAAGGCAAAGAGAAAAGGTATGGTAAAAGATTATGGTGGCATGATGAGATGCACCTTACTCTTTTGTAGCTTGTGTTCTGATGATATACAGTATAATAAGGCTGTCTGTCTTGGTTGGTTATGACTCAGGCGGAGTAAAAGATTTGAATGCAGGAGGCCTCGAGAAGCCTCATCTCCTTCCTCATAAATCTGGAGATTTTAACCTGCAACTTTATGTTTACTGAGCCCCTCTGCAATTTCAAAGTTAGTGCCTGTCTGGCTTTCCTCAAAAAACATTAATCACAAAATAACAGTCCCTAAAGGTGCAATCCATAACTCCTGTGTCAAAACAAAAGCAGAGCTTTGTACGCTTCTCTAACCTTACTGGTTTAAGTTCGGGGCAAAGCTGTAAGATCATTGAGTGAGATGATCATGTTTAGTGCTGCTGCGAACTTCTGCTTTCAGAGAAAGAAGAATTGGACTAACCAGATATAATTCCTGATTTACAGCTCAGTAACAATGTCTTAGTGTGTAGCTTGAGGAGTTTAAATGGGAAAGGCTTTGACGGATGCTGAGCAGCTGATGGGTAAGTAGCTACCGTACCTCTGCCGCAGCCAGTTCCTGAGACAGCTCCTGGATCCTCTGCTGCTGCTGGATCAGCAGCTCCTGGACAGACACCAATGTTTGCTGAAGCTGGCTGACTGTGGAAAACAAGCAGGATAACAGACTGTAAATTCATTATTAAAAAAAAACAAACAAACAAAAAAACATCTAGTCTTTGATAAGGTTATTTCAGTAATTTAAAACTGATTATTTTCTTTCCAGAGATGATGACAGAACTGATGAGGCTTAACTTGTGTCACTGATCAAAGCTGTCCTTAAAGAATTGTAATCAAAGCTAATACCCGGTAACTTTAGCTGCAGTTTTTTTGGTCCAAGGCGTTGGGGGTAGAGGGGGTGAACATAGGATGGAGGTATTAATCTCTAGTGTCTGAACTTAAATTAAATAACAGTCTCTAACCTTCCATTATCCACCCAGACACTGCCTTCTAATGCATCTTAAATCCTCAAACGATCAACAAAGGAAAAAACAAGGCTCTCATTTGGGAGGAGGCTGCCAGACAAAATGTCCCCCCTAATCCTAATAAATATTGTTCTTTTTCCATTGACTTTGAAGATTGAATTAGTTCAAGTGTTGGTGTTGGACAAAGGTGTATGATTTCAAATAACACCAGGCACAGTTTGTTGCCCCCTGCTTCCAGTCACACGTGTATTACCAAACAATGCATTAAGTTTCCCCGAGCTGATTATATTACAGAAAACCAATAAACATTCATATAAATCATGGGCGTGTAAAGTGTTAAATCAAGCCTAATAGGATTAACATCAACAGATATTGTGGCAGTCCACTAGTGAGGTTGTCAGGCCAATGGTTAAAAGCCTGAGCTGCAGCTGGCCGGACTGGAAGCAAAGAACCCTCCTCTCATATTAACCCAGGCTGGGACAAAAGACGGAGCCTGACCGGGACCTGGGTTTCTTTTGAAAAACCAAGACAGACAAAATATTTGATCCTTCAAAAGAGGCTAATATCTTGTAATAGCACCTGTGTTTAAATGGGTGGGGTTGTATCAATATAGGTGGGGTGCTGAAACGTTTGATCTTTTCATGTTTGCAGAATCTTACAGAATACGAGTTACAGCACGATGGTTGGCTGGAGCCAAACACCATCGTGCAAATAATCTGAGGTTAGCTGCGCGGTTTGTGATCCAGAGTGTGGCCGACCTTTCTGAAGACAGCAATAAAAGTAAAATACTGGCTATCCGTGCTTTAAAAAGGTGTTACTATAACAGGGTGTGCCCTCCAGATCATGAGCTGCCCTATTAGGCTTTGAATACAGTTTACCACAAAGCAGCTTTTCCAGATGTCTGGGTCACTCTGCCAGCCTGCAACGCTGCGTCTGTGAATTGCCATTGACACCTCGTTTTTTTCTAACACTTTTTCAGCCAAACGGTTCGCAGCCCAACTCTTCACAGCTCTCCACAAAAGTTGAATCCTTTACACTGCTCAAACACTTGACGAAAATGCATAACTTCTTCCTTCAAGTTATTACAGATTCGAAGCCAAGAATATTAATTAAGTCAATGACTTTGGCCGGGCATGAATCAAAAGGAAGCAGTAGCTGCAATGTGTTAGCGTGCATGAGTGTGTGAGAGAGAATCAGAGACAAGATAATGTGTGAGGCTTGCAGCTGCTGCGAGGAGGGTGCACATTGTGTATTCAGTAAATTATTCAGTAAATACCTTGCTATAATGTATACTACATATGTCCAGGCCTGTCTCTGTTTTTAATGGCCAGCTGGTCACCAATATGGTTCCCACCAACAAAGAGTACCTGAACAGCCACACAATTCCATTACAGCCCGGGTCTGCTGAAGGAGTTCCAAGATCCATTCATTAATTGTCTGTGAGAAGTTGTAGGCAAATCATAATGGGAGTCAAAGCCCTTACTCTTGAGCCGAGGCTGGAGAGAAAGACTAATGTAGTCCCCATTCAAAAGGATACATCACCTCATTGCGCCTGGCACTAGAGAAATACATGAACTTTAACAAAAAGAGGTTCGTGCAATTGGCAGGAGTGAGGCAGTCAGTTGCTATTACTCAGTGCAGTGGAGAGAGAGAGAAAGAGAGAGAGAGAGAGAGAGACAGAGAGAGAGAGGGACAGAGAGAGAGAGGGAACGGGAGGGAGACAAAGGGAAAGCAGGGGGAGAAAACTCAGTGTAATTGCAACCCCTCTCCCCAACTGTTAACCACAACAGTCATTAACTACAATAGCAGCTTGGCTACTGAAGTCATAGCAAATTAGTTCTATGCATTGGCTGAAGGAAGAGCCGAAGGAAGAGCAACTCTTCCTTTTTTTTTTTTAATCAAGTAGAATTTTACCTTCTCACTGACATTTTTGTATGCCTAAATCGTATCCTTGCTATCACTTTTTGAGAATTTGCAAACTGGCAAATCTCCAAAAAGTGATAAGTGGGGCAAGACTGGGCAGTGCAATAGCCACGGGAAATGTGTTTGCATAGTTGGGAAAAATCGACCATAAAAAAGCATATATTTGTTAATCAGATTCAATGCGGCACACCTTGCACGCCATCTCACAACTGCTACCTTCCATCTACCTCACCCAGCCAGGAAACAATAACATGGGTGTGACTGGATAGATGATAACAGCCACATTTTTTATCTGTGGGCCCTTGAAAAGGATTGTAAGCCCAAAATATCAGACAAAAGATGTTTGAATTTAAAGGTTATCATCATGATTCAAGATTGGAGCTTTTTTTTTTTATTATATAACTAAACTGATTCAAAAAAAGAAAAAGGTGAAAAAGGAAAGGCGCTTTACATGTGCAGAAACGCACAATTTCTCAAACACACAGGGTTTGTAAGTTTGTAAGGGTGTGCCAGTACACATTTCTTTGTTATACCTACAACAAAATTAATAGCAGACCTGCTTAAAACGTAATTTCGTGAGTACAAACCGATCTGTGTATTTTACAAGAACATACAAAAAAAAAACTAATTAAGTAAGAAACTGCTACTCAATTCTGTTACTGAGTTTTTCCAACACAAGCACTGACTTCTCCCCGCTCAACTCTAAGCCCTGCAGAGCAGCGGCCATGCCATTGCGCTGTGAACCTGAGCTAACACTCATCGTTATTTTGCATGTAAGCACAGCTGATATCAAAACACAGAGGTTGCCAAAGGTAATTATTAGTTAAGGTCACATTTGTGGAATTAGAGCATGGTGATTGACATGTAGTCTTAATGGGCACTACTTTGGTTGCCATATCTGACTCATTGTGTTCCTTGATAACAGAAAAATAAATAAATAAAAAAATAACAGGAAATAATAACAGCTTTATTACGGCGTCATTCGATTTACACATAATATCAGAGCAAAGATAGAAGGAGAGAAGAAAACTAATGGAAACTGCTGACACTGGTTGACAATATATTGATACAAGTTAAAGTCCAATTCTATAGTTATATGCTATAACACTACTAGTGTTATTTTAAATTTACATAGAAAGATTTATGCCTATATCATCATTTCATCTGAAAATACTGAGGTATGTTTTGGGTTTATTTGTACCACATCACCTGGCCTAACTATGCAAGTGAGGTAACATTCTTTGAGTAATTTAATCAAAAGTACAACTGAAATAAATACACAAATGATATTAAAGATGATTCTGCCTTAAAATAAAGATGAATGCATCTTTGGCTAGTTATTGTTAGGTTTGTATGGTTTAATTGTTGCCATTTATGTATGTATGTTGTGCATGTTTGTCACTAAACGCAAACAAAAACTGCTTACATTTGAATTAAAATAGCTGGACTACAAACATCCCTGGAATGAAAATATGAAAAGCCTTTTGGTGCCAATTATCACAGACATAAATCTTATCATACACACTTATCTTTTATGCCAATTTTGTAATAATGTAACTAACACTTCCATGGTTTGATTGATGTGCTCTTATCTTAAGTCTTTCAAGTGTTTTTTTTTCCTGCAAGTTGTTTGATGCAACTCTGCTGGACTCGCCTCATTGTTGGCTGCTGATGTTAACCTGCTGGCTGTTAACACTGACTTTAGACTCATTTTCTTTGGAAAACTACACCCTCTCAGCAACAAAACCAGAATGGACTTCTGGTACGTGCAATGAGGCAGGCTTGCCTGGTTCTTTCGTTAAAAAGTTGAAAACATCGCAAGTTGGTGAAACTTGTCCAAACTCCAGTTCTGTAGCAGCATTGACCTTAAAGATGCTTTAGGTTTCTTATAAATTTCTGCATAAATAAAGCATATGAAAATGTATCATGATTATCAAATAGTTGTTTTTCTACTAAGCCAGCTGCCTCGGATGTGGATTGCAACCTTTCAGGGGAAAACACTCCAGTTTAATACTACTGCTAACAAGATCAAAGTTTCTCCGAGTGCCACTCTCATTTACGCCTCCCTGGATTTTTAATTATCCCAACGAAGAGCCAGGAAAGCATCTCTCCCCATCTGACAGCCAGGTTGAGATTCCTCACCTGTCCAACATGGGAGCCGCACCTGTCACCGTGCACTTAATCACACTATGGCCAGTGCTAACCCAGACTCCACATGCTGCACACACCAACACAAGAACACACATACACCACACAAAATTAAAATGAACTTTCTGCCCACCTACGGGGGAGAGGGTGGCTGATGATGATGGCGATGGAGGTTTGGACGGGGGTGAGTTTGTTGCAGGGGGAGACGGATGGAGAAGGGGGGGGTGAGAGGGAATAGGTGGGGGGTTGAGAAAAGTTGTCATTTCCCAACTCCTCATTAATATTCTGAGGTTAAGAGCTTTTCAGCGAAACTTAATTAATTGAGCCCGAGCCTGACAGTAAACAAGCAATTTCAAATTAAAGCGAAATGACAGCGGCGTCATTTGTTAAAAACGTGCGGGGCCCCCCGATTTTGGCGACAGATAAATGAGGGAAAATGTTAAGGAGGGAGAAAGTGATGAAGATATTAATCTTCACCTGTCTGTGTCAGCGTGCCACTCATTGCCGCAATGTTGCTTTCCATCCTCTGCAGATGCTTCTTGTCCTCTCGGCTCCCCATAATGAGGGGAAGGATGTATTTCTGCAATTAAAAGCGTGGCACAATATTAGACTTCTCTCTGGTGGAAAAGGACGGAAAGATGAGGAAAGGACAGGGTAACTCAGACATGGCAGAGTAAGGTCAAAGGTACAGTTTATTAGATCTGCGCCTCGCTGTCCAAACGACGTAGTAGGCGTGTGAATTTCTCCCTCAAACAGTCAAAGCAGTTGATAGTATCAGTGAATAAACATCTAATTTTCAAACCAACGTCAGGTAAGAAAATTCTAAAACAAATTTGCCATTTAATTCGACAAGCAGATGTGTAAAATACAGTATATCTTAGTTTAAATTTCTACAATTGTAGAGCAATAATAAAAAAAAAACCCTAATGAATAATGTCAAACTGAAAATTACATTTCCTGCCACAAAAATGTATTTTATCTGAAAAAGAATAATGAAAGCAAGACAGGCCTATGGAGAAAATACTGAAGTTATTCTTAAGCCTGAATTATGGTTCTGCGTCAAATCGACGCCGTGCCTACGCCGTCACCGTGATGCCGTCGTGAACCCTTCGGACTTCTCCGTCACTCCATTTCGCCGTGGTGCAGTACCCCCCGCGACCGCTAGTTCGCGATCTTTTCCTGAATGGTTTATCCGACTTTTCCGGTCACAGTGAATGAAAGAGATAAGGACAACTATTGTGCAAAAAAACAAAACATAAAAAATACACGAAGAAAAGAGCGCTGAAAGTTCACGACTGCTTCAAACCAGAAACTGGAAATGCGTTACCAAGCTACCAAGCGAACCAATCACAGCCCTCTCAGTCTGCGTTTGGTCTGCGTCGCTTTGACGCGTAGTTACAATTTTTGGGAGGTACGCGTCAGCGACAGCGTCAGCGACAGCGTCAGCGACGGCGTGTGGTTAGGGCTGGGCGATTTTGGACAAAAATAAAATCCCGATTTTTTTCTCTGAAAACTCGATTTTCGATTTCGATTTTTTTGGCAAAACCACAAAAGACAATGGAATAAATTGTTTCAAATATTTTATCTTTATTTTTAAAGAAAAATAGCAAACACATTTCCCTATTGGGAATGAAGTGCAATTGAAAGATACTGTAAATCCTCCTTGAGTTTAGTAAAGTGACAACATTTACAATTTTCTTGACCAAACAAAGATGACTAGACGAGCTCTGTCTGTAATGAAGCCAGCTGCAAAAAAGGAAAATCGATTTTCCGATTTTCCTTTTTTAACATCGATTTTGATTAATAAATCCGATTTAGATTTAAAATCGATTAATCGCACAGCCCTATGTGTGGTACGCGTCGATGCTTACCATACGCCGTAGGCACGGCGTCGTTTTGACGCAGAACCATAACTGAGCCTTAAGAAAACAATGTTACTTGTGATTTCTCTGCCACCGAGTAAACCTACGATATTCATATGAGAACGTTTGTAATCCAGTCTACCAAGACCATAAGCTTATTAGCAGCTCACTTGGCCCCTCGACAGATTCACAAAATAATATCAATCCACACCAATCTGCTTTTCAAAATCACAAAGGATAAATAGTGGAATCCCTCGCTGTCTGTTTCAATTCTCTGTCTGGTTTTCTCTCCGGCTCAGGAGGCAAGCAGCCACACCAGTGCAAGTAATAAACACTTTTTAGGGAAAAAGATTAAATGGGTGTCAACACGTGGTAATTAATAAGTGGGTTGCTGGGAGTGTGGTGTTTACAAGGTGCACCATAACATAAATAAAGTATGGCCAGAAGCCTGGACATATGGTGCGACTGGCGCTACACTCTGGTGACATGACAGCAACCTGCGCTGTCCCACCAGGGAATCCCACCTCCCAGGTGACTTGTGAAAAGCAAACAGCGTTGCATGGTGCAAATAGTGGAGCTGGTAAAGTGTGGGTTTTTGTCTGCTGAGACAGACCCTGAATGTGCATGAACAGCCTCATGAAACGCCATGTAAAGGGGGATGAAAAACAGGATACAAAAGAGGCAAATGTATGTGCTTACAGTATACGTTCCTGACGGGGTCAGGGTGGCATATGTACATAAATGTTATGTGCTATCTTTCTCTATCTTACACACAAAGTGGACGAGTCTGTCATAGAGGCAAAGAGCTACCACCAGAACTCCTGTCCTTCTCTAAAAAGAGAGTAATGGTTTCCACATGCCATTTAGACTATTACTAACAACCACTGTGGGATTAATGTCGGGGGACAAAGGGCCTCATGAGCTCATGTTCAAGGGCTGCTAAGCCCGATAAAAACCAGGGTGATTATTATTAGATTGTAGGACGTCCAAAAAAATGGTTTTGTGCTATGCTGGCATTTTTTTTTTTAAGAGAAAAAAAATGTTTGAAAGAAGGGCAAGTTAAAAAGAAGGGGTTCAAATGAGATCATGCTTTGACGTACAGCAGGGTAGCTTTAATAAGAAAACCAGAGCGGTGTTACGCTCTGCAGAGGCGCCGTTAACTCCAGCAACACAATTCATCATAAGCTGATGTCTACCATGTTCTATGTAATACAAGGGAATAAATGGAAAAAATTGATTTTTAGTGTGCATAATACAATTTTTGACAATTTTTTTTACTGTGAGACAAATGCCACCAAAGACGGAGTAACTTGCCTTGTACAGCTGATGGAAGCCAAATGCGATGCCCACCATAATGATGGTGAGGGCGCCGTAGTCTCTCCATCTGTAGCCTGCTAGATACAGCAAAGGATTAGATTAAAACACAATCTTTAGAAACTACAATGATTATAAAACATTTCGTAGTAGTAATAATGCATTCTTATATATACTCCTATAGTGAGGAACAACACAGGCAAGTGTTTTCACAAGGAACTATAAGAAAAAAAAAAAACATGCTCATATACTACTGAAAATACAAATAAAGTAAAGCCAAAGAATTTCTGCTTCTTAAGACATTTCCTTTCCTGTTCTGTTCTTACGTCGAGGACACACGTTTGCTGACTGACAGACAGTGAAAGTTCGGCGTCATCACAGAAGCCGTCATCACAGAAGACCGGCTGTCTGTCAAGGTGATAATTCCCCTCTAAAGAGGCATTTAACTAAAACTGTCAGTACATAACAAACATGTTCAGCAGCAAATTAGTGAGATTTTAGTTCATTTACTTCAGAGGTGCCAAAATGGATAGGGCATTATAAGAAGCTCGTAAAATACACAACTGACAATTACAAGTCTGATTTCACCTAATGGGCTACGCGGTACTTGTTTATAGGCTCGAAGTAAGTAAAGGACATTGATCATATGTCTTTGCACTTGTTATTTTACATGCAAATAAAAGTGACCCACTCAAACGGGACTATATGGCATATTTTCAAGGTGAATGTTGTTTTATTTTCCCTTACTCAAGGGCATGTCTCACTGATGTTGCAGAATTAAGTGCTCCTTCGGCCTTTATTATCAGAAATTTGGAACCATACCTCAACCTCAGTCTGATAACCACATACACATTTCTGTCCCCATCAACGTTACAGCTGGGACGGACAGTCGCCTATACAAAAATACCATCCAAAAGGCCTGGGAGCCCTTGGGATGGGTGGTTGACCCTGAACAAGCTTGCACTGCATCACCAGGGGCCTTTCACTTGCTCCTTCCCCCTACTTTAGGACCTTTCATTCTTCCCCTATCTTTCCCTTTTTCTATACCACTTCCATACTGCCATCTTTCCTTTTTTTATTTGGTCACTTAAGCCAGTCTCCATCCCCCGTTTTTCCAATCTCCTTTCAAATTTATTGGGTTCAGTGGAGGCCTTCCTGTCCTTCTACTGTGTGGAAATAGGGATCAGAGTATCCATTACTGCGACAGAGATGGATGTGGGTCCCTGTGCACCGTACCCATAAGAAGGACATCAAAGGGAGGTAGCCCCCTCTTTTCAGCATGACCCCCCATACAAGACTCCCCGCTCTCACCTCATTATGCAGCTCCCTTATAGCCATTTTGATATAAAACCCCCCACAATGGACGGAGAGCTGCAAGTCTCCCTAACTACATGGCCATCCCATCAACATCACTTTCATTACAAAACATGAGATGCCGGGGGAGTCAAGGACAGTGTGGTAATAAATGAGGGTGGAATACATCTGGAATCATTGTCATATGGGTTAAGCATTACGCGGACTTCATTCTGCATTGGTAAATCAGTGGACAACACTCACAACCTCTTGAGGTAATAAAGATACAGGTTGTGGTGTGGAGCGCTGCCAGGGTGGAAGCCCCTTGAAATCAGAATGGCAAGCGTCGTCATAGATTTAAGGTACATCTGCCTATCCCAGTTTATGATAAATGTATGATTGTGTTACACGTATTGCATGATTCCCGTATCTGGAGGATAATCCTGACTTCAGTTAACACAAGCAGAAAGGAGAATTTCCGCCAGAAAATCTGCAACTGATAAGAACTAAGGGTTTTCAAAAAAAGGTTTAACTACACATTTGTTTTCCAGACGAGAAAACCTACATAAATATCAACATACATGTGCACAGGTCCCAAAAGTAAGATAAGATCATATGTACTTACTGGGTGGAGCAGGAACAAGCTGAGTTGCATAAGGGGGATGCGGGAGCCCGGCAGGGGTCAGAGGCAGAACTTCTTCTGTGCTGCCAGACCGCTGGATGGCCAACTCGACTTCCTCATCCGTCAATCCTGGAATCAATGCAGACGCCTTAAAAGACACTCAAACCAGTGAAAGTGCTGGCACATTAAGGTGAAAATACAAATGGCTCCTTGGTTCTAATAGCATAACTTTAAATACTTTCCATGCTGCCAACAAATCTTTTAAGTACAACTCAGAGAGTATGTCAAATCTCATTCAACTTTACCTACCCTCTTCTAAAAAATGCATTTTCATTTCATAATTCAGAAATACCATTGAGACTTTCAGGGACATCCATCAAAGGAAGTGCAGAAAGGTTCACACAATGAAATCTGAAACTCTGCCTAGCCTATTAACTGCCACCAAAGGCAAAGAAAATAGGAGTCTGTCCACTTCTCCAGTTATATTTCCCATGTGGAGATTTCATACACCCCAGACAGCGAAAATGCATTATTTTAATTTCTTCATTGTAATGTAAATGTATTACATAATTTTGCAAATGCCAATATAATTTAATCTTCAGATCTTTTTAATGATTTTAGTGATGATTAAATTGCAAAGGGCTCCCTGATGGAGAATCAGGGGGGAGGAGGAAGAAAAAATCTAATATGAACATCTCGTTTTGTGGCAAGAAAGGATTTTATTTCAGCCCCATATGCTGCCATTGCTGTTGGTGTCTTCATTTAATGAGTATCTTGGTCTAAACAAAGGAAAATAATTACAACTTTAACTGAACTACATTAAAAAAACAACATAAAAACATTAATAATAAAACAACTGACAAAAAATGGAAAAGGAAAGCATAAACTGGAATATACTGTAATTTATAGTTCCTGTACATTATCCTGCAAGTCAGCACAGTTTACACTATGTGTAGCATTCTTCCTGATGTGGCTTAAAAAGTGTCTTAACACTAGACCCTTAGGTATTTTCCCTCACTTTATGGAACAAAAAAAAAACAAATTTAAAAAGTCCCTTGTTTAAGGGTGCAAAGGAAAAAACGATCCAATTACATCAGTAAGCAGACTCCTGGATCAAATAAGAGCGTACACGTGGCTCTACAAGCGCTCTGGTTCACAAGTGCATATGTACATGTTCCAGCATGTTACTGCCATTTAGCGGCGCGCTCAAACATATGTGGATCAATCTGAGGTGTGGGATACTCTTGGTTACGTTGCGCTGTTGATGCTCCATTAACTTTGCAAAACACGGAAGTCAGAGTCGGTTAAGATTTGCTTCCTGGTGGAGTGAAGTGTTAAATAATGATTTTATATCAAAGTGAAGAACAAAATCACACAAAAAGATTTAAAAAGATATCAAAAATACATTTGCCCCCTTTTGCTAAATATATGTTTCAGTGTCACATTTAGAAAAATTACTTGTTTTAATTTAAAGAAAATAAAATTAAAATCTACTCATTTTTTTTAAAAGCTTTGTTTCTGAATTGTATCTTAACTCACGCATCCAGATACATATCAAATTGTCTTATGAGGACGAGTTTCACACCTATAGATTTTACACATGCTCAAGATATATATTCCTCCTTTGAGAACCACTGAGCGATGCAGTGGTTCAAGAGGTGACTAAGCTCTCATTAACAGTAACTGCACACAGCCAGATCATAATAAATTGGTACTATCCTCTGCCGTGGCCTTCACAAAGCAAGCACACAGTGACATCCATGTGGACTGACACTAATACGAACTGAGTGACCGTACAAATCAGAAGTTTTCATTACTTAAGGTCAATGAGAACCTACAAGTAAACTATTTTAGCCAAATGCTCATTATTGTTTAAATCAGTTTATGTGATTTAATCAAGTTCATTATCAGGTTGTACTTTAAACATAGGTCCCATTCCCACTAATAATCCACCATACAGCTTATGCCAAGAGGAGGTTCTTTAAGGCATTTATTCTAATGCATGAAGGAATGACCATGAAAATTGTTGAATCACTTAAGGGCACGAATTTGCCAGCGCGTAGTCTATACAGTAGGTCCTGAGAGCCAGGAAGTGGTGTGAGCCATGTGCTGAGTTTGTGTAGTCACACTACACTGTCAAATAAGCAATAATGTGTCCCCGGACTCCTGACTCATCTGACCGCAGCAGACTACATGGTGACAGACTATTGAGTGAGACTTGCAGAGATCTCTGTTTCACCAAATAAAACAAAGTTGCAATGTAAAAGAAAATACCTTTCACCTTGAAATTTCATTTTTTTTCCCCCTCCCTTAACTCTACTGTGATAATATATGTACATCTTAATAGCTATTTATGTCCTTGATATTGTTTATGCAGCTTAGTTTTGTTTTTTCTCCATCTTGCGTGAAAATAAAACACATGGAAATTGCTGTTTTCTAGTCTAAAAAGACGGCTTGCCAAGTTGTGTTGTTGGCTCTGATCTGTTTATTGCAGAGGGGAAGACAACAGCAAATAAAAGAGCCCTTAGATCCAGAAGAAAAGAGAACAAGGTGAAAGTGAATTTTACATATAAAAGGAAAAGACAAAAAGATGGGATTGTGAATTTATTATAGGTTCCAAAACCTGTGGAATGACCCTTGGACCCCCATTTCAGATCGACCTATGGGGTGATAATTTTTTTAAAACATAAATTACACCTAATGACGACACCATAAAAAAGAACAATAACGGAAAGCCATTCTGTATTTCATTATACTGTATTATTTGGTGCACCTGATACACGTAGTGCCTGTTTATGAGTCACTGTATTAGCGGATGCTCTGCCAAAGCATTTGCTTTGACCTTGCCATTCTCATTGGGGCATGAAATTACGGTGCTGGCACCTCGATATTACAGCTATAAATACTGTAAACTGCATATCTGGGCTACGTTTTCTATTGTCTTTCAACATAAACCTGATCGGTATTTATTTAAAGGAAAACCCATTGCTCGTCTGGTTATTTACAGCTCTATTTTCAGAGGCTCCTATTCTCTGGGCATTTTTTAAGGGCAAAGAGGCAAGAAGCCTCTTACATTAAATCTATTTCTCCAATTCTGGCACTTCTGGATTTTATGGGTCAAGACCTTGCTTGGACAGCCAATTATAAGAATTGCTTACTAAAATATTTTGGGTGGTAAAAGGTGAGTGCCTTTTTTTTTGCTGTCTTCCAAGGCTTGAATTGTGAAGCTGCCCTTGAGTGAATATTACTTACATTTTGAATATTATATTAAAAAAAAAAATGCATGACAGAGGTCATAAATAGATGGAGGTCAGCGGGTTATTAATAAAAGTTATACTGGTTTCTCAAGCTGTAGCGCCAAGGGAGATTCTACATGTCATTTGGTTCCTTTCAACTGCTTGAAAATGGCATGCTCTAAATAATGACCACTCTCATAGAGTATTCATTTATGTATTAAAAGGGGACTCTGCTCTCATTTCCCTGCTTTATCGCCTTGTACTGATGACAAAGTAGGCAAGGCCTCGGCTAGGTGGCGCCGTGGAGTAATTTATAACCACATCAATCCCTTTACCTTCTACACGGGCCTTGGTCATTGTCATTTTTGTCCGAGAGGTGAGTCGCATAACCCCACTTACAAACAGCATCCTATTAATATCTGGGATGATGAACCTTACCCTTACCTTCATACCTTCATACCAGGTATGGTAATAGGCAAAAAAACCTACAAGTGCTCCCCCTGACCCTCGATCATGGACCCTGTAGTCAGGGTGAAATCTATTAGAAGCATTTATTCAATTCAATAACAAGTGAGATGGCATAAAAAACAAATAAGTGAAGCCATCATTTATGTCTTAGTGACAGAGAAGGTACCGTGGTTGTTCCATATTTTAAACACCTGTTCTACAACAACGTACGTGCACTTTTTGCACTTTACTTTCCCAAACAAACTGCGGTCACTTTGGTAATCAAGGAGCTGCAGAGTGATGTCGGTTTAGGGGCCACGGTCAGAGTGACATGTTGAAAGCTGGAAAATGCTGTTGACTTTGTCCTGAGAATTTGATTTTTGTGGTAATTATGTGTGTAACTGCTAATTGTCTGGGCTAAATTGTTTTTCCAAATTGGGGACCGATGCTCTTTAGTTGTTACATCTGTTAACTGTAGATGACACAGACAGCACAATTCTCAAAATTAGACCGTAGCATATTGCATTTCACTCCCACGCACAATAAAATTTACTTGAGTTTGGCAAGGAAAACGTAAAACAAAATTACCTCAGGACTGTTGTATGACACTTTAAAACGCAATCTATTTCCTCACTCTTCTGTAACAGAAGGAATAAAATCTGAGTTTAAATCTTGATTTATATATTACATCAAAGTGAAAGTTTGAATATTTCAACCAGTTTATTCAACTTCAAGGACTCAAGAAGGGCAGCTAGAAATATTGGACTGCATAATTGCCAATTCATGCCCTGAAATTGACAGTAGTAGGGAAACACAAAATTATATTTTTCAATGAATACTGAAATAAACCGAACTATTATGATCTCTTTGGGGAAAAAAGAGATGTAACCGTAGAGCTATCCTTCAGTACAGATTAGGGTAGGAAAATAATATGCACGGCCGAGATTATTGTGTAAAGATTCTGCAACATGCAATCAAAGTGGGTCCTATTTTCCCCTTCATCAGCTGTCCAGCGTAAGCACTGGCAGCAAGAGGAATCCAATTTAAATTCCACTCTGCTGGGAGATGGTATTGTTTCATTTTATGTGTGCTTTGACATTTCTGGCTGTTAATATAGAGTAAAATCAAGAAGTATTTACATAAATACGGCATTAAACTGCATTAGAAATTAAGACTGACACATTTTCTGTGGTGACTGTGGGATGAGGTGGATGATTGAGTTTCTGTGTCAAAAGGTTGAGAGGACAATGCATGCTGGGAGCAGAAACAGGGAAAGTAATGGCCTGTAGCATATTGGTTTGTGTAAAAAGCCTACAGTGCATAAAACTTAGAGGAACAGGCAGACAAAATTAAGCACCCATCAAAACAATTAATTTTTCTACAGCTAATTGGATTCAAAATCTGTTTTTACGGGTATAGAGTGGTAAATTCAAGAATCTTTGATCTATATAAAAACTTGGTATACTTAAAAAAAAAAGATATGAACCAGTCTCAAAAAATAATCTTACACTGGTGCTTTAGTAGACATGCACTCAAAAAGTACAACTCATAATGATATCCTGCTCATAAAGAGGGCAGGAAAATCTAACTTTACATTACATTATCTAATTAACAAAAAAAACACAATCACGAAATGACTGTGATATAATTCCAGTGTTTCCGGTGGAAATTAAAATACCCTGACACAATTTCCTGCAAAATGAACGTTCAGAAATACTCCTCCTTTCTCGAAATGATTGCTCTGAAGTGAAAACAATAGATCACAACAACAACAACCTATAAAATGACGCGTGGTAAAAGACTTCCAGGTTCAGTGCTGAATTACTGTACAACAAAAGTCCAGAGCTATGCAAACAATGCTGCAGAGAGCCGCTCAAACATACTTTGTGCTTAATGTTTCACTGCTCATATCTATGCTCTCTCTGCCTATGATCAATGCCCTCATGCAAATCAAGAGTTCTTGCTTATATCTACAGTGGAAGCGATTTTCCAAAATAAATCTGCATTAAAGTGTCATACATATTTCATGGACTTTAAGTGCAGTAAGAGCAAACCGTTTTGGATAGTGGAGCTCCACAAATGTCGCGACAAAGCTGAAAGTAAGAAGAAAATGAGGTGTTGCATGACATCATTCATTGGCGAAGAGGCCTTCGAAATACTCAACAGTAGATTAGGAACTAGTTGTCAATAATGAGACTAAAAGATGAAGAAATTTCAAGAGATATTAAGAATCATTACGGCCATACGAGATGTGTGTAGTAGCAGCCGGCAAGCATGGATTTGGTTTCAGGTTACATTCCCCAGTCACAGAGCTTTTAGGCTCACTTTTCACTGTTTGGCTACTCTAATGCTGCAAAGTCCCTCAGCACTGTAGAGGTACAGTCCCTTAAGTACTAAACTGTCTCGCAACCATCTAAAATAAAAACACTCATCACAAAGAGTTAATCTGAGGCAAAGACAGTCTCCCTATACAGATCGCAACCGTTTAGCCCAGACCTCCAACTTCCCGATGGCAGTCAACTGAACTTACTCTCATGAGTTCAGAATTAAGAATAAAGATTTTTGCTGTTTTTTATTGCCCAAACAATTTTTTACAGTGATTTAGAAATATCTCAATGAAGTGCAAAAAAAAAAAAAAAAGTGAAGAGGCAGCAAATATTCCAACTGCCTCTGCTCAGAAAACCTGTGTAGGGCCTCAAATTTACGATAACTATTAAATTAAGTAAAAGGGTTAAAATGCTAGAAGGCAATATTGATAATTCCATTGAAAACTCAGAGGGAGTTTGTCAATATTAATTTTCCTGAACCCAAAGGAGCATCCCAACTGGTGTGTCATTTATTCATAGGGCCTGAATCACGTTCTCTCCAGCTAAATCGACCCCTATTAGACGCCCCCAGGGCAAAGAGCTATGGCCACAATCTTTGAATCTTGCAGGCCCGTCTCACCATGGGGGTAAAAAAGGACACACGGTCTCCATTGTTGTAGGAAAAAAAACATTTGAAAAAGAAACAAATGAACGACTTTTTTGGGGGGCCAAATATATATTGCTCAATGCTCTAAACACTGTACCAAAAATCTGACAAAAGTCTCTTACCTTTTTTCTTCAAGAAGGCTTTTCTGGTGGCCAAGGGACTCTGTCGTACTTTTAGGTTCTGGAGAAATTTTACAGCAGTTGTTATCTGGGAAGAGACAAATCTGATTCAGTTCCTCATAATTGCATAATGCGAGTAGAAGATAAGAGCTGCAACAAACTGAGGCTTTTAACAGTTCAAGATGAAGTCTAGACTTTCCTAAAGAAAAACATTCATTATAAAATCAACCCCCTCCAAAAAAAAAAAAAAAAAAAAAAAATCTTAAATGGATTCCATTTGATAGTTGCTTTTACGCCCCCCACACCCAGCAGTGAGGAAAAAGACCACCTGACCACTTTCCAGCTAAATGTGGAGAATGACCAAATCAGCAGTTATAAAATTAGCCCATCAAGAGAGCCGGACAAATGGAGTATGGAGCTTAATTTGCTATTACCCTCTTAAAGACAAACTTCCATTCTTAAGTGCGCAGTAGAAGAAAATCTATACTTAATGCAGAGGTGATCATATGTATCTAATAACTTGAGAATCCTAGGCCTAAAACTTCTGTAATTCTTCCAGTTAAAAACCTGCCATGATCAAATCACCCAGCCTGACTGTTGTAATGACTTGAAACGTTAATGCACCAGAACGTTAAATAGCATCAGAACATCAGTAGTTTTAAGTGCACCGCGTTCATCGATTCTATTATGTTTTCCTTCGAGATGCACCTTAATTTTCCACCCAGTATGCATTTCCAAGAACTGGAGGGAGAAAAAAAAAAAATCTTCCTCAAATGGTATTAAAACATAAATTTGAAGTGGGCGCCATGAAGTGGCGCCTCCTAAAATAGATAAATATGTACGAACACAGAGAAAGGAGAAACACATTGGAAGGGGGGGGGGGGGGGGGGGGGTTTCGATGACTTATTATCGCACCTGTGGTCCCCGTGATTCAATTGTAAAAGTCATCCCTCTAATAGCTTGAAAGGTTTTGATTACTCTTCTTTTCTCTTAGTGTTGAAGGATACGAAGTGATTGAGCGCTCTGCCAGTGGTAATTCATTTTGGGTAATGCATTGCATATACTATGAACCTGTTTCAATTCAAAAGAATTGCAGTTAAATTTGTCCACGGGGCAGGAGTGGCTTGGAAGCTGTTTAAAAAGCTCAGTTTCTATGACAAACACAGGGTGCAGTAGAAACTCATGAAAACGTATTGCGTTTTCCTTCAGTAGAGCAGGAACATACTAAAGAAGCAACATAGGTGCTGCTTCCACAGACATGTTGGAGAAATATACAAGTGTATTTTGTAAATCGTATCTACTATTTATGCTGTCACTTTTTTATTTATTTCTTAATCAAAAGGTACCAGGTTAATCTAAAATTTCACAGGGACATCACTGTAACCCTGATGTACACATGTGTTACGCAAGAGTTATGGAATTTCTTGGATCTCTATAAGATAAGAGCTTATTAAAGTCGGTCACCTGGAACCATCATTGTGACAACCAGATTAAAGCATTTGCATGGTGTGCCTGTGTCCCCCCCCCCAACTCGTGTTCTGGGCCAAAAGATACAGTCAAAACACAGTAAAAAAAAAAAAAAAAAAAAAAAAAAAGAAGAAAAAAAGAAAACCCTCAGCTAATACAAAATCACCCTGCTCTCAGCAAGGCTCTCACGGTTTAAGTAAGTGTACCAAAGACACAACTTGTGGTAAAAGCGGAAACCAGAGATAATAAACATACTCAAATCTAATATTGTAATTTTCATTCCAGTAAACAACAAAGTGATGTGGGCGCTGTGCGATGTAATGACCTAATAGAGAAGGAATATGCTGAATGAGCAATCCTTGTTTACATTCCCTTAAAATTTCAGTAGCACAATATTGACAAGAAAAATGTATCAATGTTAACAGGCATAAGTATGATACCTCAGAAAAGACCGCAGCTTGCTCAGCGGCAAACTAATGAGGCAAATGTCCATTTGGTTAAAACTGTAGTGGTAGATCTTCAGGGAGTAGAAAAGTGCACTTCTTAGCAGATGACATAGATGCTTTGTACAAGTTCCACCCAGACATCTCAATCAATTATAACCACATTGCACAGATTTCTCTCTTGTTATTGACTCATGGATCACCCCAGCTATAGTGTTGGGTAGCAAAGAACTGGGCTTTAAAGGGGCTAAAAGATGGATAACATTACAACGTCCATGTAGATTGGCAGCACTGAGTAAATAAAATAATTAGATGAACTTCCTTCCACATTGAAAACAGGTGATTTCTTTCCTGCTGTTAACATTAACTACGCCTTTTTGGAAAGCTTCTTTGACTACTAGTGCACCAAAGTACTCCATGTCAAGAGCAATAATCTTTGCAAACCAGATAACCAATAAAGTGTCAGGTAAAGCCAAAAAAGAGGTGAAAACTCAATCACAGAAGGAGATAACATTAACCAACACACTTAAAGAAAGTGAACTTGATGAACAGACAAGATTACAGAAAATGTTATTGAGTTTGAATTGGACCAGACTTTGCACTGCACTTGTCTGAAAATTACAACTCTGATACCTTGAATTGTGAGAAATGAGGATGAAATCCAATTAAGTTCGAACCACATGGATGGACATCTGAGAAAACCCATGTAACCAGTTGTATATTTCTGCTCTAACTAGTAACAGCACTTAGTAACTGTAACATACCACAGGACCTACGGATACTTTGCATTTGGTGCACATTTAGTACAGGGATCCAGAGACTCAATAAGGTCAGGTGAAAAGCTTTCTATAGTAAAAAAAATGATGTGCGTTAATTCTCAGTTTTTTTTGTTTGTTTTTTTTAACTAGTTCTTTCATATGATAAAGATTGTTTTTTGAAAAATAAAAACAAGAAAAAGATGACAGGATTTCAGTCTAAATTATTCAGGATAATAAAGCAATTGCTTTATTAATGTTGAAGTTAACTTAACCAGTAAGAGCATAAAAGACAAAAATATTGCAAATATTCTGTCTTTGAGATCTCTGATCTCAGATTCTATTAAATTAACATTTAAACATTTTGATAAAAGATACCATACCAGATATAAAGTATCAAGTAGAGTGGTTGTCTAAAATGTAAAAGTTGAAACCTTTTTTTTTTGTTTAAACTGCCACGTTAACCTTTTTTTTTTAACAACAACAACAAGAGAAGTAAAATATAAAAGTGAAGAAAATGTAAAAGACAGTTCCATATAATTTTTAAAAATATATTTGCATTTTGTGTACAACAATGCAGAGACTCGGTGGCCATGAAGGAACAAAACTTTTGTAGGGCAGTAAAAATGGAGGGGCTAAAAGGAAATCATTAGCAAGTATAGAATTCAGACTCAGCGAGAATCAATTCATTCCAAATTGCCCTAGCCTGTACATTTGTAGAGAAGTGCCCCTGATATAATAACAGACTGATAGACATGAACAAAAATTGTGTTAGGTCAGTCTCAAATTTCCCCCCCAAACACATGTATGAAGGACCAAAAGCAAGAGAAAGTGAGAGACGGCAAAAAATGAAGCTCTATATTAATTTGGTGCTTTCATGGACAATTTGCCGTCAGGGGCAGCTGTCTTAAATGACTAAACCCAATACCTTTCTGATATCAGAGCCCTGCCAGAAAGGAATTAAGTTTTAATGCAATTATTGTATTTCCTTTGGTTGCCTGCCTGCTTGATGTGGCCAACAGTGCTTTTTAATCTTTTTAAAAGAGCAGGTTTAAATGCCCTTCTAATTGTGACATCTTTCCCGCCTTAATGTGACCTTTAGTAGAGGAAGCAAGGCCTCGTGGGAGCAGCTATAGGGAATTATTGACCCTGAGAGACATCAGGAAGTGAGGTGCAGATCCAATCATTTAGCTAACACTCAGTTGTTCAGACTTTGTCAGAGCTTCAAGGGCCCAGCAGGAGTTGAACCATTCTGACAAAACCTTTTTTTTCTTGCTTCACGGTGTCTTCACTTTACTTTAAACAAGTGCTTTTTCAGAGAAACTACAATAAAAGGCAGACCAGTTAAATCTGAAACAGAGAACGAGTACACGTGGGCTTTTTTTCCCTTCCCTATCAGGCCGCAAGGTAACCGAGTGGTGCTTTTACAGCTACACAGAGCGCAAATGGGTAAAATACAGGGGCTCTGTGTACTGTGCATTACAGTCCTGAAATGTGGTCAATTTTTATTGAATGAATGACTGTAACTTTTGAAATTTAAAGGTCAGAGTCAACATTTCAGCAGATGAAAAAGGGGTCATGGAAAACTTCATTGACATTTTGCTATGCAAAGGTTTAAAAATAACATACAGCCCTGTATCAGTGTCAGAGCCATGGGCAAGGCTACAAACATGACATCAAAAGCATATTATGCAATTTTTGTAAAGGGGGGGGGGGGGGGGGAATCAAGCTTTTTTTTTTTTTCCAGACCACTGCGTGCAGACCAAACTTTCCAATCAACACCGATTCCGCATCAAAGTTCTGTCATTGCAAACATGGAAAAGTTGAGTAAGTTCAGCTGAGAGACAGTACATTTGATTCAGTGAGGACACTGTCAAAGAGTAAAAAAAGGCGCATGACAAAAAAAGCGATAAACACACACAACACACTATACACAATACTTCAAAGAAAAACTGCCTTGTTCTAATGGGGGTATGAGAGACCTTTACAAGCGCATGTAGCAGGTTGTGGTCTGCTGTTAGATACAAGAGAGATGTATATACAGGTTAAACAGCAAGCATGAAAAAACTGCATTTCATACCATCAACAAGTGTTTTAAAAACAGCATGTAAAAAAAAAAAAAAACAACTAAGTGATGCATTTCTTTTGAAGATAAACATATGGCATCCAGCTGGTTGAATACTAGTGTGAGAGATACAGTAGAAAGCCAAGTTTGACATTTCTTCCTGTGTAACTGTCAGTGGTCTTCCTGGGGTTGCTGCTGCTAAACTAGCGAGACAGATGATGTTTAGATGAACACATCCCCGGTGGTGGACTGAAAGCTCTGAAAGCCCTTGTGACTAAGGAGCAGCAACCGTGCCAGTGACACCTCTTTCACCCACTTTAGACGAAAAATACTTTTACAGCGCACACATTCCTTTTAATTCAGGTAAAAGGCCCAAACCATGAGTGTGGAGCAGCTCTGAGAGATGAGGGTCATCAGAGATTAACCCATGGCACTTTAGCAGTGGGGTTGCAAGAGGGGAGTCGCAGTCAAACACAACAAACTACTTAGCTGCCACAAAGCATTCCAGCCCCTTCTCAGCGGCAATACAGTAATGGATACTTCCTCAGCTCCTCAATTGGTCAAAATGTTTTCATACAATAATTTAATTCAGAAACACATTTACAAAGCAGGAGTAATCAATTTTAATTAGTTGATTTTTTTTTTCTATTCACATAAAATTTAATGTACTGCCATCGATCTCCTTTGTTCTTTAATGCAGTGCCTCTTTCCTGTAATTTGAAGCTTTACTTTTTCTTTTTTCTTTTGCAGATGATGCAGGTGATGACATTGTGTGACAAGCAGGTCTGTATGCTTTGCGAAAAGGGGAATAAGGATTACAAAATACAATCATTTTTTTTTTTTTTTAAGTGGCCACCATAATACTTTTATTACTGAAAGAAATTGGGGATTTTAAGTGATATTGGTGTTTAAAAACGTGTTGCATAAAAGCTTTACAGCAAAATGCAAATATATGGGAAAAAAGTGAGTAGCAATCAGTATTCATTGATTTTGCAAAATAACTTTTTTTTGTGGGAAAAAAAAAAATGAAATGAGGTCAAGTCAGCGATGGAGACGACTGCATGCGCCTTTTGACTATGACCTAAAAAGTTTCCACCGCATATTTAAATAAATGGCAGGTTCCACAAACTATCATAAAATGGTACATTTTACATTGTTCATTTGTCATGAAAAGTTTTGTACAAAACAAGATGTATAATTGATCTTTTCTTTTTCATTGCATTTCCTTGAAACATTACAAATTGTATGTACTGCAATTAAAAAAAAAACTAAAATTGCATTAATGCCAATAGAAAGTATTTAGCCTCAACAAGAGGAAGTTTTTTGTTCTTTTTCTGGAGATAAAAAAGGGAGCTGCAGCGGATCACGGTACCGTGAAGAAAGACAAAGTCTTCTCTTAAAAGTGCTGCTGCTCTGTGTTGTCCTTCGCGTCATCAAGGCCCGCCGGCCTTTCAGTTTCAATTAGTTGATTGAGGCAAAATGCAAGCGGCACCAGCAACAAACAAGATGAAGCTTGTGTCCGAGCGACACACCACATAAGATGTGTTGTGGTGTCAGGAGAAGAGCTGCCTCCGTCATGAGCAACTTACAGTGACAAGCCTATCCTCCTCTGTTGATCCGAACGGTTCGTCTCGTTGAGGAAGCACCCACCCACAGAGAGACACACTCAGACAGCAACACACACAGCTATGCATGTTGAATTAAACCAGCTCAATAGGCAAATAAAGCAGGGTGGCGAGGTGAAGATCGAGTGAGTTGGCATCAGTTTTGTGTGCAGCTTTGCCAGCCTGCCAAATTGACTAATAAAACTAAAATAGAGAGGCCAATGACAATAGAGCGAGAGGTGTCCTTTTATTGATCAAATTATTCCGTCTTGAGTACACAGTACCATCGGAAGAGAGTACGCTCGCAAAAACAACTCGACAGATTGTGACATTCCAGTGACATTGTAAACGTGTGTCAACTTTTCTCCAGTCAATAGGCTGAATGCACTAATCATGTGTCTTGGATCAGCAATTTCATGGTCTTCAAAGGGGGGCAGGAATTGGTGGCATGACCCACCACACAGGGTGAGACCCCTCTTTTCCTCAACCAGTCCCACGGAGAAAAGGGGAAGGCAAAGATGGTGTTAAGGCGCATCAAGGCAGGAGCAGAGCCAGAGAAGATGAACATCGCCATCTACTGGCCAGGGCTGAAGCGTAATTGAGGAGAAGAAAGTCTGGCAGTTCACCCTTGCGGCCTGTCTTTACTGAGACCTGTCAGAAACATTTAGACGTACTTGCCAAGACAACAGGCCACACATCTACAGTGGAAGACAAATCAGAATAAAAATCTCCATCAAACGAGCTTGGAAGCTCATGGCAGCAGGGCTTTCCTTTCATTCTCGTAGCACACAGTCTGTTACGGATCACACCAAGCGACAAAGAAAAATGTTGGCTAACTCTCTTTTTCTGGAGGTGTCCAAATACCACAAACAGTGTAGCTTCAAGAGCAGAATAAGCATCCAAAACTAGTGCTGCTGACAGCATCAGGGAAGAAGCTCTCGGCTTTTGGGCCATTTAGAAAGGACACCTCCTCAGACTTAAAAATAATTACTCATTTTAACTCTGTAAACCTGTTTTGCTAAACATTGGAGAACTCATTGTATGTAACATTTAGAGTATGTGCCCCACCTGAACATAATCCATTCCTGAGAAGCACGGACAGAGTTTTCAGGTTTTGCAACCTGATTGTTCAATGCAGATTGAAAGTAAACTGCCTCTGAGTGTGTGTATACTTTCAGAGAACAGCAAGGGCAATAATTTGAAGAAAAAAAAAAAAAAAAAGACTTATTTGAAAGCCATGTCACGTTAAACAGCAGACAGAAACACCAGAACCAGAAGGAGGGGGGGCAATAATCAAAACAGTATGTTGCATGTCAAGCAGCACCTTTACTCTTTGTGACTATGTGACAATTGGAGGCAGGGGTCAAAAGTTTAGAGAGCTGCTGTACACCAAATCACGCGTTCGAAGGAGAAAATACATGTTTTACCAGCCCTCTTTGAAAGAATGAGGAGAGGAGACAACCCACGGTGAACCACTATAATGTCACACAGGGTGGCGTGTTACAGCAAAGGGGCTGAGTTGGCAAGCAGCTCAGCAGCAGACGCACACCTGTTCTGACATTTTCTGTCGACCTTGACACAGAAAACACATGACAATGCCACTCTCTGCATTTTAAAAGTACAGGTTCTTTTACCAAGCCTCTTTACTTCCTGCCTTTTTGTTTTTCCTTTACACAATACCTTAAGACACTTTTACAACAGTTTCAGAAACAAGATTCAGAGATAGAAAGGAGGGCAGTTACTGGGTGGGGTCAGAATTAAAATAAGAAAAACATAGGGGAATAAAGTATTTTAAGATGAGACATACACATCATTGGAAGTGAAACTTACTTGGGGTCGACCAAAGGCTGCTGGCAGGTGGCTACTGCCTATGGTTTGTCCAAAGGACTGAAAACCACCACAATATCACTTAAAATCCCAAAATTCAGAGCAAACACAATCTGGGAAGGACAGAGTTGCCCCATTCTCGCCTTTGCAAACTCAGTGGTTATTGTTTCCTAACTTTTTTAGTTCATGGCAGTTCCACAAATGAAGGTCTACAATTTAATAAAACAGACAGCAAAGTAGTACTGCTGCTGGGTGCGGCGCACAAAAAAAAAAAAAAAAAAGATCAACGAATTACCGAGAAGTTGACAGTCTTGACGCACATGCCAGGGAGGGGAACCAGCGTAGGTGCTGGAAAAATGTCAGTAGTTCCAGTGGCTACCTCCGTTTCAGTACTGGTCTACACTTGCACCCGAACTTAATGACAGCTCTGAAAAACTCAAACATTTTGTTGAAGACTGTAGGGCGACACAAAGAAGTCTCTGCAATGGTATCTGCACTCTTATTGCAGTAAAATAACGAGGAAGGCACAGGCGGACAGCTATAATCAAGTGTAGTCCAGCGACACAGATGTATGAGGGAATTCTGAATTAACTGAAGAACCATTATTAAAAAAAATCCTCAAAGTGTGTAAATATTTATGGAAACAAGTCCAGACAATTACTTTCTGGCAGATGCATATTTATTTAAAAGTCAGCATACAAGCTAAAAAAAAAAGCTTGCTAAGATGGTGACTTGTCAGAAATAATTCTCATTTCTTTCATTCGGGGAAAGGAAAAAAAAAACACTACTGCAGGTGAGGATGATGTCATTTTAAGGCAGGCTTGCAAGCAACACTAAGACTTTTCTTTTTTTTCCACACTGAAATATTTTTACTCAAGTTTTTTTCCCACTTTTTTTTTTTTGAAGCAGCTTTTAAGATAATTTATCTCAATTTGTGTATTCTGTCACCTTCGTTTTAGCCTAGACAGTAGCACACTATTTCTTTTTTTTCTTGGATTTCCCCAGATAAAGTCACAATCTCAGGGCACCACACACAGAGAAACGCTGAAATCCCATTAGCATTTTGCTTTCATTACTTTTAATCAAACCCAGAAAACTGACACATATTAATTAATATCCATTACCAGTTGTTTTTTCCCCTCTCCCAGAGAAGACATTCCAGGGAAAAGAGGTAATTAACTTAACTAAATAATAATAATAATAATAAAAAATAGCTACACAAATCTCTGATAAATGTCATGTGAGGTCCCATCTAAATGTAAGAAGTGTAATACATTCTTGCTGTCATATTCCATTAAACTGCTATTACAGTTTTGATAGAACTATTAGTCACTACATTATTAATAACATTAATGTATTTACATTTTTAGTGTACAAGCCTGCTTTCATGCAATAATTTATGAAGGCGACTTCAGATATGTTACAACATACTCCATCTAGGCTCTTTTGTGTTTATTATTGATTGTGAAAACAGTCAAAATCCCAAATACCCCTCTTTCCTCCCCCCTAACTCCTTAATGTATTGGAGTGGGCTGTTTACATTAAAGGACTGGAATAAAGTGCATTTACATCTGAGGCATAAGTTCATAATTTACATTCCAACATTTATTAGAGGTGACAAACGAGCATTTGGTCCACTCTTTCTTTTCCACAATGCAGCACTCATTCAATCCATATAAATTACAGCTAGGCTAGGGATTGCAAGAGCAAATTATTTTATTATATGTATGCATGTATGACTCTATAGGGGGTTACTAAGACAAACAGGGAATTACTTGATTAGGCCAACTGTGGTTAACTAAGAATGAAATATGATACTGAGTATAAAGCCAATCAAATTCTAGCATAAATTTTTGGCCCTCAGTCAAATATCTGACATACACAGATCTAACTGTAGAGGCTTTAGACTGCTGTATGACTGTAGTCCACTGTACTACTCTTTAACACTATAGATGGCTCTTATGCGCTGCTGTTCCAATAGCTTATCCTTAGCTGGCACTAATATTATTCAATTAAAAGAAACTTGCCTTAAAGGCAGTATTATATTACATAATTAGACAGAGTAGCGTTTTCAAAAGTGTAGTTACAAATGCGCTGAGGGGATTCCTAGGATTTAAACAAATATCTGGCGCTGTAGGGAAGCTTGCTGACAAATTAACAGCTAATAACTTACTGGGAGGCTAGATGAAAAGAGGAAAAAAAAATGTTCCCCAAAGTGTCAATTACAAATAATTTTGCCTCTTATTTCTACAATTATTAAAGCATAATACGCTTAAAGGCATTTCTGATAGAATGCCAAAGTAGGAATACTTTCATTTATTTTATTTTTAAATTTTTTATTCATACTCACTTGATTCATTCAGCAAGAAATACCTCAGCTTCAGCATCAGGACTGTGTAGGATTGCTCTGACAGCATTAGTATATGGCTCCCTTAAGAGAGCGCTTGCTGGTTTGAGAGGAGACAGACAGACATGGGTAGGAACAACGGAAATGAAGGGGGATTCAATCAAATTGGCGTTCATTAAAAATCAGAGGACATCACAAAAATTAGAAAGATGCTGACAAATCAAAGGGTCTCTACCTGAATTACCATAGTCATTTACTTATGAAAGCCAGGATGCTTCCTGTCAATCACGAGCCATCACATTCCCCATTTGCGGCGGAAAGCCACCGTAATTGCTTCTCATACTAATCAACACAACTTGTGTAATTATGCCTTGAAAGTGACATTGGAGGCTGAGAGCGATGTGAGCAGTCTTGACAGCAGAGACATCTCAGATTCATCTGGAGATTTCCAGCCTCGCTGCAAGGAGACAAGCCACTCTCAGACCAAGTTACTCACTCGAGCAGTTTACAACCATAAACACAAAGAAAAGATGATAAATCAAGCTGAAGTAATTACAAAGCAGAATGGAGAGTATAAAGGAAGCTGAGCTCAATAAGACCAGTTTCTCAAGTATATTGAGGCAAAATGACTACACTGTAATTAAACTGGGGTCGTATTTCTATCATTTCTTAAGTAAACATATTGTGACAGTTCACTAAATTGTGGGAGAATAGGAAATTACAGCTCTGTTACCAAATCGTTTACATTAATATACTCACTGCAACAAAAACCCTACAAATAAAGTCCTAAGCATTCATTAAAGTTTATTGAATTCGGCTTAATCACAGACTTTACATATGTCTCCAAAATGAACTTTGCGTAAAACTAGCTTCCACATTCCTCTGAGCACTGCGGAGCTATCCAAACCATATTCCCAGGCTGCATCTGTCACTTATCACCCTGCGGCCCAGCCCGGAAGGTCAGAGCGAGGTCAGAGTACTGTGACAAATCAAGAACTACAGCATGAAAATATCTGTTTAAAATATCGATATAAAATGACCACATCTTAATCCTCTTCAAGATTAACTTTTGGAGATTTCAAATTTCAACGCTTTCGTCAAAAAACAAAGTTAAACTTGTATAAGTTGGCAAATGCAGATCAAGTCCGGCTCTACACACAAGGCAAAAACCGCAAAATGAAAATAATTTATAAAATGGGTTGGACTCATCTGTGCTCATCCTTTTCAAAGAGGTGGGCGGAACCATTGAGGAAAAAGAAAAAGAAAAAAAAACATCAAAAAGAATTCAACTGATAATTCTGGCACACTATGAGTGGAATAAACACAGTGATTTCATCTGCAAAACAGAACAAAGATGACAGATTTACAGCTCATAAAAAATTCAAACGACAGAAAAACCAAAATGCTTGTCTGTCTCATTCCTCACTCATGACCTCCAAACTTTAGCACATGTTGAAAACAAAGTGTTAAAATGCTTTTTTGTGGCTGAACATGAGCAACATAAATACAGTTACTGACATAGAAAAACAAAGGCTTTTACAGGAAAAGCTTATGTGATTCAGCCCCCCTGCGTTCAACTCTAATGAGTCAAAAAGTGTGACCTGCACTTAAACAAGAAGTCACAGCCAGAAGCTGTAAACTCATTTTCTCCATCCAAGCCAGCAAACGTCGGCAGGACCTGGAAGATGTGCTCCGAGCATGCACGATAAATCTGACGTGAAATCATAATCATAAAAGCAATTAGCTGACCCTGCGCCACTCGTCCTTGGACATGACAGTGAGAATTCATACAGAGTCCTCTAAGGAGGCTGGCTGCAGGGTTGGGTGAGGAGGGGAAAAAGTGCAACACAGCAACAATAAAATGGAGGGTCCTTCCTGTGTCATTAACCACCGAAACAAACAGCGCATGATGCACAATAAGTGCTATGAAACAGAGAATTGAGCTTTTATGCTTTTCAAAGAGAGAACTTAACCACAATAGCTGAAACAAACTGTGGTGTGCAGATGATTCCTCTGTAAAACTAAGTGCACTAGTAAAACAGTTGTGCCATTTCATCTCTCACTATTAGCCAACACTGTTTCTACAGTGGTTGGATACAATTTAAAAAATGCAGTATGTTACTCATTTTAAATCAAACAAAAAAAAAAAATAGATGCATTTTGATCTGTCAAGCAGAGTTTGCTGCATATTTACAGTCAAACAAATGAGATAAAAAATAAGCTGATCAGATTCATTTGACTCTTTTCTTTCAGGGAATTTTCTAGAATTCTGTAAATCTCTCTTCTCACAACCTTGCAGGTACACACATGGACAAAGCGTTTCTCACATCACTTCCCTCTCAGTAATTACAATGAGGCTGAACTGGTGGCCGCCACCTAGTGACCGTCTTCTACAATAATCATGAAATATCTCTATGGCTCACGTCCCCACTCGTACCATAACTCTCCTTTACTGCAGACAGCTCCAATAAAGGGTTACAATTACAATTAAAGTAATGAGCAAAGAGGAAAAAAGGAAAATCTCAGAAAAGGTTCCCTTGACCAAGTAAATGGCAGCCTGGTTGCCTGACAGAATGGAGTTATCATATCAGACTCATTACGACCTCTCATTTCTTATTCTGCCCCAATAATTAATTTGAAACATGTTGAAAGTGAATTTCTCAAAAATTAAGAATGGCTTTAAAGGTGACAAATATGAAATGAATTAATTCCCAAATAAGATTGCTTTACAGAGGCTTAAGTCTGGGAAAATAGTGCATTCATTTAAAATGTATTGCACTTTCAAGACTTTTTTTTTTAAAGGAAAAAAATTATGTAATAGAGCAAATTTACTTTAAAAATCTTTCTCTGAGCACATGTTCTATGCAGAAAGTAATTATGAACAAAAAAAAAATAGAAATCTGCGAACCGAGAGTGACCTTTGACTTTCTAGTGTCACCTCATATTAACATTTGTATTACAGCCATATGGAGAGAGGAGGCGGGGGTGGAGAGGGGGGTCTACAACTACAGATTTATAGTCAACATATGAGCAGCATCTGTCTGCTCTCTGTGAGGAAGAGGTGAAGTTCTGATGAAAATAGACAGAAAACTACAAGGCTACAGTGGCTCCTTCATGGTTTTGGCTGCACCAGTTACTGTTGCCTTACCATTCAGGTCCATCTCAACTCTCGCACTTGACATCTTTTCCCCCTCTATATTGTAGCAGAGGGGCAACGGAAATTTGAAGACTGCTGAGCCAAAACAGATCACTTCAAAGCGGCTTATTTAACGCTTGCTAAATTTTTCATCACAGTCGCTTAATATCCTGGGGAAGCAGAGCTTTTGAAGTTGCTGTGAGACCGCGGATGTTCTTCTCACAATTCTTTTTCTCCTCCCTCTGCTGTACTAAAATCCCCAAACCTAAACACATAGCACACAACCAGTTTACGCTATCTATGCCTTCATACACACACTGACTGATTGTGTTAGCGTTAAAGATGCCCCTCCTGCGCGCATAAACCACACATCTGCATACCCACAAATCAACACACATTTACTCATTTGGGGCTTGTGTTATGTTTCAGGTTATAGCGTAAATATTAAATGTAATGCTACAAAGGATAATCAAACGTGTATGAATTATATCTGAAGAAGGGTCATTCTTCTGCATATGAGCCGCACAACCACGACTTTGTGTTTATACGGTTCAACAGAAAAGTTTCCAAATTGTAGCAATATTTATCCACAAACTCTTGCTCTGGAGACTCAATGATATAAACACATTTGGAGTGAAGTTATTGTGTGGTGGAAGAGAATAAGGAAAATCAGATATAAGACTCTCAATTGTTTGCGTTTGTATTTCCATTACAGCTCAAAAAAATAAATCTGTTAACACAATATCCTGCAAATTTGATGATAAACTATTATTCTTTTTAAGGTTTTTAAGCAAAAATCCATTTGTGTTCTGAGATTGGTCAAAAGTCCCTTTAAACTGGCTGCTTTAACTTCTTTCACTAAAAAAAAAAAAAAAAAAAAAAAAGGGGCAAATAACCCCTGTATAATGGTGTCATTATAAAGCTTTAGCATGCTAATAAACAATAAAAAGTACTCAATGAGTTTTCATGTGAATATGTAATCGGAAAAAGTACATTGTAGAAGTCAGATATAATTTAAAGCCATGTCTTTAAACCTTCAACTTTTACAAGAATATGTTCAAGCACTGTTTGGATTGAAAAATATTTTTAGATACAATATTTTAGTTTTTTTTTTTAAACTGTAAATTCACATGACGATAAGATCACATTTTTATGATCTACAGCCAAATAAGAGTGAGATCCTCCTCACTGCTCCTCCATGTGGAACCAGCATGTTACCACAGTGGCATAAAGAAGAGAAACCAGACACTAAATCCACGATGAACTATGTTTATCAATCTATTAATAAGAAGAAATTCAGAGCAGTCACGTAGATAGAATTTCAAGAATACACTATATATATATATATATATATATATATATATATATATATATATATATATATTACCCCAACAGAAAAAAACAAGACCTAATTACTTCAACTAGCCTATTGGCAGGTATAATAGCCATGGTAGGGCTTAGCAATAGGTGAAAGGGGGAGGGGACTGTAGACACAGGGGGTTAGGGTGAAAGCGAGCAAACAACAGTGCCAGAGGCAACAGCAGCGACTGGCGGCGACTGGTATACCAGTTAGCTGTGGAACACACACTCACTCTTTCTAAATGTTGCTGCTCTGGGTTGGATGATGGCAGAGGCGCTGGCACCGGCCCCAGAGCTGGGCCCTCGTCCCACTGAGGAGAGCCCATGCTGTGTAGTGTGCCAGGGCCTGCTGATCTGGGCGAGGTGAGTCAAAACCTGTTAACATGACTGGTGTCCCCAGTCTGACACACTGACTTGTCTGACACAGACATGTGCACATGAATGCTATACAAATATGAGTGAGTGAGTGTGTGTGCGTGTGTGTGTGTGTGTGTGTGTGTGTGTGTCTGTGTAGGCACTTTTTCTTCGCCCTCCCAACCCTCCGAGCACTCCTTCTTCTCTCATCCAGATAAAATCCTTTCAGACACAAATTTCAATTATTCACCTCATCCAAATAATGCCATGTGACAAGAATTATCCCTACTGTAATAATCCACTTAACTGGGAAAGAGCAGCTCATCAAAAAGAGAAGAGAGAAAAGGGGCTGGAAGAGGGTGGTGGTGGTGGGACTTGTCAACCACTCTTGAATCAGGACCCTCATAACAAGAATTTCTTCCCTTTTTGAGGAGGCCGTCTTGAAGCGCACTGGGATGACGAAATTGAAGTAAATTGAAAGAAAGCCTGGGAGAATGCTCCCACAATCAATAAACCGAGGATTAAATTAGCCCTGGCATGAAGGGATGATGGGGGGGAAGATGAAGAGTGAATGGTGGTGAATGACATTGAGACATGCAGGCTGAACAATACAGCACTTCTCCAACCTGGAAGCTGTGCCCATACAGGGACAATGAGTGTAACTGGGATGTATTCTGTCCCATTTAGCAATAACATAACTCTTTATAAACACTTCCTTTATGTTATTAAAAAATGTTTATTGTTATTAAACATTTCCTTATATTACTATTCACAGTTTTAATTACTTATTAACTTGCATGTTATCAAGGGAGAAGTCAACTTTTCGGAACCTTTTTTCTTAGAGGTATAGCCTCTATGAAACGTTTGGGGAGCCTCCCTTTGGATAAAAATAAACATAGCTAAACTAAAACGGAAATCTTTGATGCACCAAATAACTTATGAATCTCTTTATCTTGGATAAGACAGGCCATTTTACACATAGACTGTACTGTTCTCTCTTTTAAAGCAAGATAGGTGCATCATTCAGATGAAAGATAAGGTAGAACTTGGTACAAAAAGAGTCAAGTGTATGTTTGTGCACTCAAGGCCTGACCATTTCAGGACAACAGAGAGCTTCTGAACAGGAAATAAATGGAGCAAAAACCTTTGAGCTCATCAATATGTCCCTATATCTTTATTAGACCAATAGCTGATAGCTGCTTGCTGTTAAATTTAAGGTCAAAATATGAATTAAAACTTTACAGTACAGTAAAGTTTTACAGTTCACTTAGTTTTTTTTTTTTTTTTTAATTATTATTAAATTATGTTATTTGTGAAAGGGGCAGATCAGATAAGATTCTTCTTCTTTCTGCTCCCTTTTCATTCATAAGTTAGGAACATTTGTATTTGTGTTTGTATTGAATTGTTTTGTTTTTTGAATGAAAATAAAGAATAAATGAACAGTACAGTGGAAAAGTTTTAAACAAGTGTGACGAAATGCTGTATAGTACGAATGTTTTCAAATTTGTTCATTTCTCTCTATTTACAAAATGCAAAGTGAGCAAAAAAGAAAAATAAAATTCTGAATCTAAATTAACATTTGGTTCGACCATTATTTACCTTCAAGACAGCATCGGTTCTTTACAGAATCATCGTGAGGTGCATTATTAACCAACAACACCAAATAAAAGTAGATCAATTCATCAGCCAACCTCTGATATTATCACTGTACTTTCTGCTTTTATCTTAATAAAGACACTAAAAATTAAATATGTGTGGTCATTAAAACTTTGACAATTCAACCAGACTAGTGGCGCTGGGATAGCAAACCAGACCAAACCACAATAAAGAGCAACTTAGATAGATAGTCAAAGTTTTAAGCTATCCATGATGAAAGCTACTAGTGCTGTAAAAATAGAGCATTTTCAGTCTTTTTTTCCTCTCCAAAGGGGAAGAACATGAAGTACACTCTAATTACAGCTCAGTAGCATCAGTGTGATGCTAAAGTGAATGTCTACTAATTGAAAGTCTTTCACGATGGAACTCCATGGGGAATGTGTAATATCATCCGATTACCCGAATAAAAGTTGCCAAAGTTAAATGAGTAACTACTGGTAACAGGGATTTATAGACTTTCATTCTTAACCACAATAACAGCCACTCATTACCCGTGAAAGCACACAATCATAGCAAAAGAGCTACTCGTTGAAATCAGATGCTTAGGTAAAAATATCTGCTCTTGAAAATAAGTATAGAGAATTATGCCATAAGCACTCTGTACCAACTACAATTTTTTTTTATCGATTTATTTTCACACTTAATTAAACAAAAGTGTTATTCCATCAAAGTAATCATCTCTAATTTCAAACCCCCATGCTTAAATTCTTTTTGATTCTTTGCTCGTACTACCTCATCAATCAGGTCATCTGTATTAAATCCCAAATCCTTACCAGTGCTTCTCTAGGGACAATTGCTCCATTATCTCCAGGTGGAATCCCAGACTGCAACGACAAATAAATACTTGTGTTAGAGAGCCATCTACTGGTGCATAAAGGCAGCCTTCATGTTCACCAAATAAGGGAGAGAGAAAAAAAAACATGATCAACGGCTATAGCAGACAAATACAAGGAAAATTCATCATCTGTTCTATTAAGAACTTCTTTATCATGCTGAATGTATATAAAATATAGTAATGGAAATTACATAAGCCAAATAAAAATCACCCATTGAAATTGCAATGATCCAAGCTTTTATTTTGATCCCATTCTAAGTCAGACAAATGAGATGCGAATGCAATTCTACATCTAATCTTTTAGGAATAAATGTTCTCACATATTTGGACAGCTCAGCATTACAACTAAACATTATTATATTTCCAACACCTGCCAAAACATATTAAAGCTGAAGTTGCATATTAGAAATATTAGGATTTATAGTGGAGACTGAAAGTTACAGCTTTCATGTCAGAGTATTTATGACCAAATTAGTGGAAGGATTAATAAAACCACCTTTAAATATCTTAAATTATTTTTTTTTCCTAATCAATGGCTCAAAGAACGATCAACTAAACAGCTGTTCCATGGACAAATATTGGCACTTTTTAATGTTAATTTCTTTGTTTCCCTCTATCAGACAGGTATATATTCTGGAGTTCGTTTTAAGTGTTGCATTGGCATTTAGAAGTTATTTGTTTGAATACACAGCATGTGTATTCCCACAAATGTATCAAAGGAGACCACAATTACGCAAGTAAAGGAAGCCACTTTACCCCCAGGCTGCAATTGCAAAGGAAATACTTCAGAGGGGAAAAAGGAACAATCAGAGTGTGAAATTAACAGTTTGGTCCATTCTAACAACATGCTGGTCCATTCTGCAACAAAACAGAAAAAACTCAAGTCTGAACAACAGGGTTTTTTTATGATTATAAAGTACTTTGCATGTTAAACAAAAAAATGTCATCCTTAACATCCAGCCAAGAGAATAACATTTTGTCAGAAGGTAGTCATAACATTATCTCAGTTATCAATAAAGAGAAAATGCCCCCAATACAGAACCAAAATTCAGACTTAGAGCTTGTCAAAATTCATATTCAAAAGCCAAACTTCTTCTGCAAGAGCTTTCTCCAAACTGAAAAAGAACTAAAATCAGTCTGAATGAGAATTATGGGAACAAAGTGCAGAAAAGGCTTGGAGGTTAACTGTGTCATTGGCCAAGTGCATTATTAAAGTTTTTTGTCCATATTCCAGTTATATAGGCAAACTGAAATTTGATGTAAATTCTATCAAGTTTTGAAATTGTTTAACTCAAACCATTCCTGCAGTGACTGAAATAAATAAAAAAAAATTGTTACCATGTATTATTAATGCTTTTCTTACTTTACTGTCAATGCTAATTGTTCCTACATTTGACAATATTTGTGTTATTTACTTACAATCTCCATGAGTGTAAAAGCCTGTATTTTAACAGTTTGCCTTACATCCAACAATTCATTAAAAGAGTTATAATGCTGTAATCTAGGACTTAATTATCAATATAGCTATTAGAAAAGAGAGGCAATGTTGGAAAAAAAATTTAAAAAAATGAGGAGATAGGTTTAAACTATGCAAGACTGACAGTCAGAGAGTTTGACAGTCTCCTCTTGAGCTGGTTTGGATTGAGAAGAACAAGAAAGTTATTAAAGCAAAGCAGCTAACACATGTATTTCATCCGTGGGAAGTTGTGGAAAGCAAGTAACACTCGCAGACAATCATTCATTTCACTGCTGAAAGAATGCAAGTGGTTTGTCTGATTGATGAATGAGTGACAATTTTAGATCAGTCAAGGATTTCTTCATCTCTCCTTTCTTTGTTATGTTATCTCATAAAAAATAAACTGCAAGAAAGAAAGAAATTAAGAGAGTTCAAAAGTCTTTTGGAGTACTTTATCTGATGTCCATGACATATTTCTGAGTCACATACAGACAAATCTGCATGTTGGTATTCACTTAAGTTTTTCCTTGCTTCATGAGTGTCTCCTGGTTTAGTTTGAATAGATTTCACATAATGAATGCAATGCTTTATAGTTAAATGTGTCTATTAAACTGGACAGCATTGTTATTGTTTTTGAAAATTCAAAAACCAACGCACAGTATATGATATAACCAATACATTTATACAGAATATAGTTTGTTTGGGATCATTATCAGCTATCAAAGCAGCACTGTGTGGTAAAAATAATAAAAACCCATCAACCTGGTGACTTGGAGTGACCTTTACTATTCACCCGATTTGTCAACACAGAAACGAGGCTACGTAATAATGTGGAAAAGCTGAGCTGTATTTGGCTATTGTAAATAGCCAGCCTTCTATGTAAATAAGCCACGTTATTTGTAGCAATGTTCAGTAATACGTAGACAACAAACGGGCTCCACTTTCCAACGAAACATGCGTCAAAGGCAACTTTTTAAAGGTAACCCAGTTAGCATGCTAACTAGCAAACACGCTGCTATTCGTCGCTGCAGAGTAACAGTGTGATGGAGACGTGGGTGGTTAAACGCCACGACATGGACGTTTGTTTTAAGGGCTCATAGTTGCATTTGGACATAGACAGGTAAGATTTGGTGGAGGCAAAGAGAGACCTGCGGAGGTGGACCAGGTTGGTCGGTGGATGCCATCTTCCTATCGATCTTCCTATCGCTCGATCCAGTCACCTGCGCTCGATTGCTTCTCCTGAAACTACACTGCGATATCAATCATACCATATGATATCATATATCATAGGAGATGTTTCTGGGGTTCTCTCAAATCACCACATTTTGATTTGATTTGATTTATTTTATTTTTGTACATGTAAAAAACACTTCAAGAGAAGAAAACAAAACAACAAAACAAAGAACTTCATCATTTAACACTTGATATCTTAATTTACATGTGCAAAAAAGGAGTAGGAAGAAGTGTAAATGTATTTAATCACTAATCATTTAACCCGTATTCATAAATACTCACACACTGTACTCACACTGCTAAATAACAGTATTATTATTATTATTATTATTATTATTATTATTATTATTATTATTATTATTATTATTATTATTATCATTATCATTATCATTATCATTATCATTATTATTATTATTATTATTATTATATACTGTAATTATACTCACACACATACCTATACATACATACACTTAGTTGAATATTTTTATATATTTGTACACACATGCCCATATAAATATACTTATTTACACTATAACATTAACTGCATTTGCTCTATATCTATGTATATATCTACTTACACACATAATCACACACACACACATACATATATACATATATACCCATACATACGCATACACCCATACATACCTACCTACCTACATATATATATATATATATATATATATATATATATATATATATATATATATATGTGTGTGTATATATATATATATATATATATATATATATATATATATATATATATATATACACACACATGCATACATACACATATAATAAGCTGCCTATTTCTGTACATAAATATAAACAAATCTTCTCATTCACCCAAAAGTGTTATCTGGCCCCTAAAAGCCGCTAAACCCCTTCCTCTTTGTACCTCGTGAAAATCATGTTTTTATATTTGTTTTTAAACTGTTTGGACATATATATATATATATCAGTATATATAAACATATCAGTATATATCAGTATATATAAACAATCTAATTTAAATTATATATAATTTAAATTAGATAGTTTTTTTTCCCCCATAGTCTTTCAATTTTAACAAAGACAGTTTTTGGGTTTTTTTTTTTTACTTTATTTTTATTGAAGAAAAACACAGGCATTCCTTGATAACGTCACAGATTATAGCCTATATGACAGTGTTAGGATTTTATGAAATTGTTAAAAGTTTTTTTCTATAAGATTGTACACTGATGGTTGCCCTCAGTGCAGAACCACCTCCTGTTTTTATGACCAGATTGATTAGCTGAGTTCTTCTTTAGGTGAGGATGGTGAAGAAGAACGGATGTTTAAGATTGATGGGTCCCCTCCTGTTTTTCTCTGGGTTTTGGTTGTCGTAGATATTTGCTGGGTTGGCATGTCGGATTAGAGATAGACAACAGAAAATATATGGCTGAAAGTGTGACATATTTAGGTTTATTTCACTGCAGTTGCCTCCCAGATAATGTTCAAAAGATAAGGTTCTGCCCCTATAACGTACAAAACACCTCCCTTTTTCAGTATAAATATGACTTGGATTGATGACCACAGTGTGCATTTCTCTCCTACCTATGTGGTTTGAGAAAAGTTGACCTCCGGCTGGAAAATGTTGTGCATGATATAATAAAAGCTTGTATTAACATTTGATTCTGTTCACTGGTTTTCATATGGTGCACCAGACAAACGAACACAAGGATCTTTCAACTGCGTTAAAGACAATAACAAAATGGGGCCAGTGGGGTCTAAAGAGTTGAATAAAACTGATAGATGAAAAATAATAAATAAATAAATGGACAGTTGAGACATTGCGCGTACCTGGATTCTCCTCAGTTGGAAAGGTACCTTGCAATAGGTAGCCATCTATTCACAAAAACATCAGACCTTAATTGTAATTGAGCAGTTAAAGCCTCCATTCCATACACCTCCCTTAGCTTCTGTTTCCACTGTGCCAGGTGGCTGTATATTCAACCACTTTATTGTCACCATTTTCCTAGCAGTCATCAAGAGTATATGGAGCAAGTGCTCTTGGTCTCTTGTGTACATGCCTTCAGGAGTCAGATCGAAAAGAAACTGACTTGGGGTGAATAGTATATTTATTCCCATAACTTTATCTATCTCACTCTTTAACCCCTTCCAAAAAGACAATATCATTGGGCAATCTCAAAATATATGTGAGTGGTCACCAATCCCTCTACGTTGTCTCCAGCAGCATATTGCCGCTGGTTTACTTGCAAATTTATAGACCACAGAGGGCGTCTTAAAGAACCTAGTCTTCATCTTCCAGTCAAACTCCTTCAAAGGACAGTTTTAACTGAATTAAAAATAAATAGATACAAGTCTTCATAAAACCCATTAATAATCTACAAACTGAAAACACAAAACCTGAGAAATATGACACAGGGCCTATAATGCAAAATTTGGTTGTATAAATGTGGTGGCCCTTTATCGTAGCTCCAGCTCTGGGAGCTTCATTTTGGGCTCCACTTCTGGAGCAGAACAGCTGCCCAGTCCAACTCGAGGGAAATCCTATCAATAACAGGCAAAATGTAACAACACAGATTTATTTTTAATCGGGAGACCATTTATCAAACAACCTCAATTCATGGAAATAGAATTGTTGAGTGTTAACCAAATTATTATTTTTATGGCACTGCACTTTTTATTTTTGATTTTACCTTTTATTTCTATTTTTATCTTTATTTTTATTTTATTTTTTATCTATTTATCTTTATATGGGTGTTTGGCTTTGGGGGTGTTTGATTTGTAAATGACAGTGCTGTGTGTGAGAGATGGAAATGTCAATTTTCCCGAGGGAACCTACCAAAGGGATTAATAAAGTCATCAGAATCTGAATCTGAATTATGTGTCTCCATGATACTTCTTTCAGAAAGACTGCACTAAGATAGAACTAAGGGGGTCTCTATACTACCTCCTTAGTGGTAGCATAGACAACTATACCACCATGGTTTATGAGTGTCTGCAGGTCTGCAACACTACCGTATATCATGCCACTACTATCACCACTTCTCATTTTGCTGATTTTGTGCCGGGTTGTATTTTCAGTCTATTGTTGTATCTCAAAGGGACAATTTGCTTTAACAAGTGTCGAAAAAATTTAAACCTCTGAGGATGATTTGGGAGAGAACATCTAGATTCTACGCTGTGCCAGAACAACTGAATAATGAGCAGGTTGCTTCTCCAGAAAACAAACTTACTCGACCTATTTGACTATTTTTATGTTTATATATATATTTATGTATTTGTATGTATTTTATATGGAACCTTTTGAGTCTGTAATAAAGTATTCATTCATTCACTATGTAGTGAAATTGTACAGGATACAAATCTACAGGGTTTTCTAAATATAATTGTTTCTTGATGTTCTAGAATCGAAGCCTGTTGTGCACTTCTTCCATTTGAACACTAAAGGATGATTTATGGTTCCGCGTAACACCGACGCAGAGCCTACGGCGTAGAGTACGCGGCGACACTCACCGTAAAAGCGCGTCGCCGCGTAAATTTCGCCGTAGGCTACGCAGTACCCTACGGCGTAGGCTCTGCGTCGATTTAATGCAGAACCATAATTCAGGCTAAGGGCATCGCGCGTTTTAACCTTAAAACTACATATCCCAGGAGTCATTGCGCTGTTGAGGCACTTTAGTTCCGTGTTCAGACAGCTCAGTTGGTCTGACTGCTTCTTTCTTCGAATGGGTTAAAAAAGGATAGATAGATAAATATATATTAATCTTATCCTTTATAATGCCTGATATGAAAGCATGCAAAGTGTGCAATTTCACACGACAAAAGTCATACGGAGTAGTGGTTCCCACTTTGGATGAGCTGAAGAAAAAAGGTGAGTTGACGTTAGCTTTATGTTCAAAACGTGTCCAAAGAGCTGTGTGAGTTTAGACATCCCGAAAAGTTCAATCTGATGTAGTTATGGTGACTACTTTTACTCACTATGTTGTGCCACAAATGCGCCAGAAAAGTGAAAGCAATGGCATAATCTACGTTGATGTTGCTTCCTCTAAAAACTGTATCTAATGTCTGTAGGCTACAGTGCCTCCATGATGATTTAACTTTTGGAGATCATACTTTCTTATCTTTGTGCAACAGCAGTCCCATCTTCATCGTGTTCAAACTTGTAAGGACTAAACACGATTAGTCAGCTCTGCACTTGCTCATTCCTTGAATTGTAGTCACCAGGCGTTGCCCAGACCGGTCTCTTCTCTGGAAATGCCTCTGCCAAACTTGTATTTTACCTATTAGGTTGATTGCACTTAAAATCTTCTTTTTGAAACAATCTATGCCATTTATATTTGGAGCATTGAGCCCTGTTATTAGGGACGTAAAAGTCACTTGCATGTTGAATGATTGTGCTGTTGTCATTTATCAGTTATGGATATTCCCACCCAGCAGGTTCAGTCAGCTACTAATAATATGCACCTTGCATAGTTTTAAAAGGCGAATCCTCAGGCAACATTTGTAGTGCAACCACCAGGTGCTGAAGTATTTGACTGCCTGCAATATCGGGTTATTTGTGAACTATGAAAACATTGATAGTTGTGTTGACTGTTTGTTTGCTAATATGTTTTGAATGTAAAATGATCCTAGTTCTCAGCAGCATGTTCGTTCACTTGTGATCGATTAATCTAATAATTTGTCTGTTTTCTCTGCAGGGTGTGAGTTCCTTGGCATCAGCCAGAGTGATTCGGTCACAGTGGTCCTTGACAATGATGGGACGATAGTGGAGGATGAAGGCTACTTTTTGTGTTTACCCTCAAACACAAAGTTCATGTTGTTACATGACAAAGAGACATGGGCTCCAGTTCGCAGGAGTAAGCAGGCACATTTTTTTTCTTTTAAGTCTGCACTCATTCTTTTAAATTTAACTCTGATTTATTAGCTCCTGTGTTTTGGTACTTATTTTCTCACTGTAGTTGATGGCGGCACAGCTTGGATGGCGAGGGATTCTGTTATTCTGGAAGTTGACGCTGTGGACATGTCCGGTAATGCGGCACCCTGGTTGGATCTGGCTCAGCAGCTGAAGCAGGAACTGGCCAGTATCGTTCTCATGTCTGAGGCAGACCTACAGGTACCACCTTGCCATATATCCCACAAAAACCTGTGGTCGTGCATAACGCAGAATGCACCAATAGGAAAACTAGGATATACAGATACTTGAAAAATACCTTTTATCTCTGCTATTACGATTCAGCAGACATTTTCTTTTCTTTTTTTTATATATATATCTGCTTTAAGTGGCAAATATTTAACATTTTATTGAAATACAAAATCTAACTGGAATTGTTTATGTTGCTAAAGCCAGACATCGATGTTGTTCTCTATAAATAATCAAAGCCAGATAAGTGACTCGGCAGAGACCTTGGCAGAGATCAAACTGTTTTTATTCTAAGTTAAAAGTCACCCTCACATACACTAATTTTAGTGGGGGTGAAGTTGTCACCAACATCAGTATGTTGCTGCTTTAGGAATAAGATCCACAACTTGCTATTTCAGATTTTAGTGGATGCCCCCTGCTCTGAACTCGCCTCTGCTTTGGGTTTCCAAGTGGAAAAGGCTGAGAGCCTCCAGGAGACGTTGCAGAGGGTTTTGGACCGAAGGGAGGAGGAGAGGCAGTCCAAGGAACTGCTGCAGCTCTACCTCCAGGCTGTGGAGAAAGAGGACAGAGAGCAGGAAGAACCAAGCCAGCCCAGCCATACAGGTACGATTGTGTCATTGTTATGTGTGGTTTTCATACTCGACTCTTCGTTTAATTCTTTCCTTACCCTATAAAGAGTTTATACAGTTTGTAGATTTACTCTCTAAAACAAAATGATCATAGAACACTTGTGCTTTTGGCTCATAGCACAATAGCACAAGTGTAAAATCCAACAGAATAATAATTTTTGTGATTGTGGAGCCTTGTAAATATGGGATGACCCAATAACTCAGTTTTCTTTGGACAAAGGGAAAGGACTAACCCCTACTGATGTAAACTTACACTATCCAAAGTGCAGGATATTATGATTCAATAAACAGGAATTTACCCATAGTACATCCATGTTCATATCCTTTAGTTTCAGACTATGTTCACACCACCTGCCTTAACCGAGCTTATCCTTTTGTGTTTATTTTTTCTACCTTTTATTCCTTTTTTCAGGACTGTGTGGTCACATAAGTCTCATTTAAAATTCCAGTTTTCAGATTGGAATTGTCTTATTTTAGCATGTGGTCCCATATCTGAGCAGATTAAATTTCCAGGCCTATATCTGATGTGTGTTAGAATTTATGCAGCTTTTAGTCAATACACATCTCCTGAGAGTTGTGCGACAGGAGACACTCCCACTCTGAACTGTTTGCATTCTGCTTCCGAGTGGTCTCACAAATATGATGTGCTCTGTTATTATTGTGTCGTTGACGCAAATAGTATAGCTGTACACGCAAGTTTCATGCAAAACACTTCTAGTTACGAGTGTGAACCATCAAGTCAAATTTGTATTAAAAAGGAAAAAAAGGCTCACAATGTGAACCAAGCATTAGTCTGCAAAGGATCGCAGAACACATGGCGTTTTATTAAAATTCACACAATATATTATGGGTTGTTTTATTGTTTTTGTTTTCCAGTGCCGTGGGTACAAGATGAGTAACTGATATTTTTGTTGTTAATAACTCATTTGAGATTCCAGGTTAGCTGAATGAAGCTGTGGTCAGTCCAAGAGGTACTAAGGTCTCTCTGATGGTTTTAGATGAAAGAAGATGGTTACAGCAATCAGTTAAATTCTTACTTATTGTAGTTACTACCTGTTTTTGAAGACAAGCTGCCTTCTCCTTGCACTGAGCTGTACTGTATCATATAGGACAGAAATGTCAATATTGGGCAGTTAATTGAATTTTGATTGTGATTTCAATGTTGGCTCCCACTGATCACAAAAACAATTTGACCACACATTCTGTCTTGTGTTCTGAATGACAGACACACACACACACACACACACTTGTAGCATAGACTCCACTTGGTCATAGATAGGTGATTCCTTCCTCCTTTGTGTGCAAACATACAGTTATTTATTTGCAAAATATCAAGGACATGCCAGTGTTTCTGGTCAGAAACATTTGTTTTAGTCTGAAGTATTATTTAGACAGAAATGTATGTTTTTACTATGTATTCTTTTCTTTTTTTTTAATTTAATAAATGCAATATTTTTCAAAAGTCAGGCTTAATGGTTTTTAAATGATCAAAATTGCAATGTTGACCAAAGCAGTCATCATTATGATTTTTTTTTTATTTTTTTTTTGCCCCACATAAAAAGGTCAGTGTTAACTGCAAGAAAATTAATACTGAGTAAAAGTTGTCCCCGAGTTAACACATTTTAATTAAATGCATATGTTGGCATATTTGTTGTAGCTTTTCCTCTACTATTTCAGCGTCTTTTGAAGTATCTGTCAGCAGTCTGCCCTTTTGGAAGGCGCGTATTTGACTGCTCACAGTGGATGAACTGCAGTAGTACCTTTTCGTCACTAGATGGAATCATTGCTGCTGCTCAATAATCCTCACTCTCACAGTGATTTACTATAATCAATCCTTGGATATAGCAAATGGACCTGAGAGAAATATTTTTTCAATATGTCAGGTACTGGAGACGTGGATACGACGGATGGGATGGAGGTGGACTCTGCATCCGGATTCATGTCCAGAACACTGATGGTCTTGAAAGGCAAAACGAGCCCTGAGACGAGGCTTTCCGCCGAGGATCTACAGGTAGTTTCATCTCAACACTCAAAATATCTGAAGAATACAGCTACTGTTAATTTGACTTTTAGTCTGTTTTACATCCAGCAGAACAGTTCTTGCAGCAGATTTAGACAGACCTGAACAACCAAGGCACATTTCCTATTTCCTGCAAACTATCCTAATATTTAATAAATTTTTTTTAGGTAATTTTTCAGACACTGTTTGCCCCTAATGTTAACATGTATCTTAGGTAATCAGATCACAAGTGGAAATCTGCATCAATGTCCCTTCACACTTCTGGCAGTAGAATGGGTCAACAGATGCATCTCAAGTGTGCACTTGTGATCAGATGTGCAAATTAATCCTGGAGTTTTTTTTATTTGTAAACACCACATCTTGGAGCTTTGCATGGCACCAGTTGTTCTTCAAACGTGCATCCCGCTGCTCCCGTATGGCTCTTTTTACGTGAACTGTGAAATTTCCAAGATCAGACCCACCTGCACTCAATGATAAATGGGACGCAGATGCAGTGTGTAATTTCTTCACTAGCAACTTTAGGAGGTCATGCTTGATGAGGCCTTGGACACGTTTGTGTAATGAAGGAATGCGGTTGGTCCTCAGCATGTGCTCAGAGAATATTTAACGCTTTAACATTTGTACTTGCATCACTCCATTTGTAATTGATGCATTTAAAGCACAGATATGAATAAGTTTACTGAGTCTAATGTGTAAAAATGGCATAAAGCTGCAACTCTGAAGACATTTGAAACTTATCTCTACTTTATTAATGATACAATTCTGATATATTATCCAAAGGACATCAATCTTATGTAAAATCCAAGTAAAAAGACTTATTCCATTCTTATTTGCATTTCTTAGTAGAGATAGATGAATTACCTCTTATATTTAATGTGAAACAATAAAAGCAGCCTCAAATGAACTTCCTTTAATAGAGTCCTAACAAACTGTATTTAGTGTATTTATATCTAAAATGTTAAGTCAATATATGGTTTAACTTGTTCATATGTGAAATGCTCTCCGCGTGTCTGTAGATGATCGTGACCAGAGGGGCTGAAGCCATGCAGCAGGTGCTGGGCTGGGACACTGCGAGGACATCTGCACTGCTGCAGGCCTGCGAGTCCGAACTGTCCACACGTCTCCAGCAGATTCAGGCCATGCAATCCATCAGCAGCGCACAGCTGGACAGCAGCAGGCAGCCCAACGCAGCCAACACAGACGACTGCGTAGAAACAGCAGCCAGAGGCAGCACCTAGACTTCACCTGAACTGAGACTAATTTAAAAGAAAAAGGGAGAAAAAAAATACACTTCCTGCCTCAGGGTCATTATAACTCCCCCGTTTCTGTCAATGGCTACACTCCTGGAATACATACATGTTAAGCATGTTGACACGTGTATAATTTTGTAAAAATGTGTTAATTGCAAAGCGGTTTATCTGCACAAGTTCTGTTTGTCAAAGAGATGATGACTTTAACCACTAACATGTGATGTCTACTGACATTTGAGTGCCGTGCAAACAACTCAGTGTGAACTCTGTAGGCCATTTAGCTTATCTTTAAAACTAGAGCTAGCTTGGCTTTGTCCAAGGGCAAGAAAACAGCTACACAGAACCTGTCCAGCTCACAAATAAACACTTTAAATTTCTCTTTTTTATTATCCACTACCAAAGACTGTCTAAAAAGTAGTCCATCAATGCTGTTCTTCTTTCTAAGTTAGGCAAACTGCCTTTAGTTTCATATTTAGTAGTCTGTTATGAAAGAAACGTAGATGTTCTGAGCTGGAGAGCAGATCAATATTTTCCAAATATCTTAAATAAATGTTTTTTTATTAATAATTAAAAGTGTTTCTTTTAACCAGCTTTTCAGTATTTATTTTTATTTTGTACATTTTCATGACTTTTAAAGTGTAGGAGTATGTAGAAATTAGAGGTCAAGTTGGATATGGGAACAACCTCTATATGGCATCCAGAGGTTTTATGGCAACAAATGTCATCTATAGATTGAATTACGTTAAGGGGAAAAAAAACAACAAAAATCTTGTATTCTGCATTTGCCTGTCCTGTCACTTCTTTTTTTTTTTTTTTTAAATGCTGTTTTTTTAAAATGCTGTTTTGAGAAAGCCACATCAAGATCTACTGAATGGTCTTGTATAATGTAAGAAGTGCATTTATGGTAGTAATATGGTCGTTTTCTCACGTATAAGGAGACTCCATTACACATAGATTCAAATAGGTTATAAAAAACATTTACCAAACTGATTGGATTCTATTTGAAACATAATAGTTGTAATGATATCATTTTCCCCGCCCTTCACAGATTCATGAAACTGTTACACTTTGTGACTTCAAACACTGCCAGCAAAGGTGAAAGATTTGATTTATTCAGTTCAGTTGATTTTATTTGCTTATTGCCATTTCATGACACAACTCATCTCAAGGATCTTTACCAGGAAAACAATCACAGTGTAGTTGTAATATTGAACTAAATTATAAGTTATACAGGGAAATAAGAAGCTTATCTGAGTAACCCAATAGATTGGATCAAGTTTTTACTTCAATGTTTGATTAAAAGGCTGGAGCAACAAGTTTACAGTGGAGAAGAAAAACTCAATGATTAAATGAAAAGTTTGAGTAGATGTAACAAAAATACTTTGAAGTACCAAAAAGTCATGAAAAGTTCTTCACTGACAAGCATTTATGTCTTCAATCACAGCGAATCCAGAAGAGCTTTGGAAGGGTTTTACGTCTGGAAACCAGGTTGATCATGCTCCTCTTAACTTGACTTAAAATACTGTGTATATATTTTCTTAAATCATTGATGTTTTGTGAATTCCACTTCAGTGCCAAAATAAACATGTGCGACAAATAAATTACACACATGTACAAACAGTTCACCTGTATGATTTGTCTGTAAGGATATATTACTGTATGTGTACATGCCCCAGTGGAAGTTGGGTATCAGCCTGTGTGATGTAAGACGGTGTGGACGATGTGTGCAGGTCCATGTGTGCAGGAGCATGTGACACATACATGTGATGGCTTATACAATGCTTTTCATTTCCTCTCCCCCTCTCTCTTGAACAATGAACACGAATGATGGTTTTGAATTTGCAAAAAGATCATCTTTTGGTGTTGCACTGAGACTGACGTTTCACTGCCTGCTTTTGTTTTTGGAATCGATAGGAAAAAGTGCAGAATTCAGAAAAATATCACTTAGTTTTGTGTTGATGCAAAACTGCTGAGCTTTAGCATGTTACCAAGGCCTAATAGGTGAAATAATCTCTTTTTAAATACATTACAGAGTAACAGTATATGACTGCAATGACTGACTAAAATGCACTTCCTAATGTGTTGAATCAAGCATTTTTTTTTTCTTCAGTAAATTGGTGTTTGGTCTCCTGACTATGCTAAATCCTCACGTTTGTTTCTACACCAACTTACTGTCTTCATACTATTGTCACAGAGTAATGGGTATATGAGCTCTAAGCTTATTGGCAACATGCTGCCACAAGGTAATGTCCAATAGCTGGTTAATGGGTTTCATAGTGTGCGTAATTCCTGTGGAATCAGCTCCAGCTCGACTGATCTGTTTGTAGTAAGAGTGATACAGCGCAGCAGCACTCAACTGTACTATCATGTTTCACACCGTCTACATGGAGGAGATGATGACTCAACAGTGTTCAGGTAAGAAGTGGAGGCCTGCTCCGTAAGCACCCAGGTGCCCTGAGGACTGTCTGGACATTTCATGCTGGTAATAAACCGTATCCCATGTGGTAAGTTCACTTCCACCCAAAACCTTATGATGCTCTTTGGCTGTAAATGCCGAGGTGACACATGAGTCAGTACAAACGCTGTCTTGCTGTTGCTCTGGGTCTCAAACTTGAAGGTTTATGGCAGCGAAAGGGTAAAATATGACATACTACGGTTTAAAAAGTCACAGGTTCACGGACAAGTCAAGACAAAAACAAGTCATTTTTCTTTCACAGTGACATACTCAGGTGTGATTTTTCTTTTTTCTTTTTGCAACTCGTGCGGAGCACACAGATAAAATATTTGTGAGTGAACGCTAAGTGTAAAATGAGAGGTAATTTCAGGAGACTCATGACCCCCTGTAATGACTGTTTTGATAGAGGCAACAAGCTGGGATTACCGAGAGCGAGCTGCATAATGCAGAGAGGTTAAACGATATGTATTTATTACCTTGTAGACCAGAGTGACTGATTGACTCAATGCACAATTCATCTTCTACTTAATATGGCTGCATTGTATATCTAATAGTACTTTCACATGGGAGCAATAATGAAGCACAATACTAATACAATAGCTGTGCTATGAACTCCTGACATCTCAAGAAGAAACCAGGACAGAGGAATCCATTGGGCTCAAGTCTTGGTACTGTTGTACCTGATCTTCCATCCTTTATTTTTCCCACTAGAATCAGATCTGAATATGACACGCACTTGATAACTTCCTGTGTCGATGCGACTTGGCAACTTTGAGCCACAAAAGGGTCCATACTCTTGTCCAGCGGTTGAAATCTTCCAAAAACAGAGAGAGAGGGAAAAAAAAACAGATGTTGATTTATTACCTGCCTCACTCATTAATGTCTAGCCAAACCTAAATATGCAAGAGACCACCGGACCGTATAGTATATCACCCAAAGAGGACAAGTCGCTGAAGGATTACCTCCTGAGGCATGAGGAGGAATACATTCCTTATTCATCATCTTATGTGATTTATACTCTCTCAGAAGTCACAGGACTGACCTTCAGGAAATCGTACGGACAGGGGACATCCGGGTGTCCTTCGATGTCAAATGGTTCCAGAAAGTCCAGGGTAATCCTGGAGCCCTGCAGGAGCTGGATGGTGTGGTCACACCGACTCATGGGCGGATAGGGGCTCGGGTAGCCTGGACTGGTCAGGACTCCAGACGATGACTTCAGCACCTGGCTTTGGCACGTTACTGTAGAGAAGACACTTGATAAAATATGACCTGAACTGTGACCACTGAGGTGCACAGTTTCATCATTTGTTGCCCCATGCAGCTGTTGGGTTGAGAGTGAGTGAGCTACAATACCTTTAAATCAGAGAAAAGAATTGTCCCTTGCGAAACTGAAGTATTTCCTGACATCGTAAATGATGGCATTCATTTAGGTTTGCGTTATTGCCCCAGCAAGTGCGCAGATGTTGTTATGGACAAAAACAAATGAGCATCGCAAAGAGGCAGAGTGGGTGTAATTCATATGATTAGTACAATCTGTGGGCAGATAATCATTTTTTGTCTATTCATTGCATCATTTATTTTGCCACACTTTTTCCTCCGGTAAAGTATAATAATTTGAGGCATGTCATCTGGTAATAGTGATTAATTACCTGGTGTCAATGCATGATTAGTGTAGCAAAGAGTTATCAATTTTCAATGCCATTTTGAAGTTGCTTTTCCTCTGGGAATCAACAGAGATTAACCTCGCCATATACCAACTTCAAGCATCAGTATTCATTTTTAGTTAGGCCAGGTATGGCAGAATTAAATCCAAAATGAAGCATCAGCAGCAGCATGCCCTGTGCGCAATGTGATAAAATTATATTGTGAACAGTTGCTCTTTATTGCTGTGAAATAATTAGAGCATGATGAAGAACAACTCATTCTTCAAAGACAATAATTGGTTGTATTTCCATCTACTGTTCTCAGTCTCGAGTCTGAAATGATCAGCAGTGTAATTTAATGCACCCACTTCTCCTGGAGCTTATCCCAGCCTGTCTTTTGGCAAAAGGTGGGGTATACTCCTGGTTGGTGTATTTTTCTTGCCAAATGTCTAAAAAAAAAGTCAGTTGCTCTGTTTTATTGCCATCATTGTCTGGCTGTGGAGGTAAGTGAGACTGATCCTATTTCAATCAATGCACGGTCAAATCCTGTATACAAATCTCTCAACACTACGTCTAATCATACAGCTTTAGACTCCCGCTTTTATGGCTCTCACCTGTGCAGGATCTTTTGTTGTCATGGAGAAGGTATCCTTGCCTGCATGTGCAGTAATAGCCCCCAATGTAATTGTGACAAAAATGATCGCAAACACTTTCCCCATCAACCTTGAGAAGACAATCGTTGATGTCTGCAGCACAGAAAAATAGAGTGAAATGAAACAAAATAAATATGCATTTTTTCAGCCGGTGAACATATTTTAAATAATACAAGATGGAATGGTCCTCATACGAATGGTTTGTAAATCTTGAGTGTGTCAAGAATCTTGCTGATACATCGGTGATTATTTGCTTATTTGTGTCCTCCTGAACAGCTTGTCGCCATGGCTTCTGCGAGTTAAGCAGACTTTAAGCAAAAAAGATGTATTAACTCTCGCCCATAAGAAATGTGCCAGCTGAAGCTAAACAATTACCTCCAACAGTGCTGCAGCAGCCTTCAGTCTAATCATAATCACCAATTAAAAAAATAAGACTTTGTGGTCAGAAATGGATATATAAATTGTTAAAAAAAATAGAAGTAGGAGGAAGAGTTTTAATACTAGTCTCATCTACACTAAAAACCCAAAAGGAGATAAGGAGATAAAAAAATTGGGCTTTATTAAAAAAAAAATCATCTGCGAGACAAGTATCACAGTAATACTGTGTGAGGTTGGAAAGTCTTGCAAAAATGTGGTTTATCCATCCAGCCACATGTGTATGTGGGCCCCATATACTGTAAACTAAAAGCTGTCTCCAAATTAGTAGATTTTTAAAGGGGACCTATTACGAAAAACACGTTTTCTCTTGCTTTAACATATATAAAGTGGTCTCCCCTCAGCCTGACAACTCAGAGAAGGAGGAAAGCAACCAAATTCTGCAATGTCTGTACAGCCGGCCGGATGAGCCATCCAGTCTGATGTGGCTTCTACGAGCCGTTCAGATTCTGGTTCCGATTTACATAGGTTGGCCTCCGATGCGTGAAACCACGCCCACAACTAACTCCGCCGGCTGTAGCGGTGGATCGCGTCATTCGCGTCATTCGCGTCATTGCGTCATTGCGTCATTGCGTCATTGCGTCATCGCGTCAGGCAGCCAATCAGCACAGTGCCTCATTATCATAGCCGCGAGAATGGGAAGATAAAGACAGAGGTTGAATTTCTAATTTATTTAGCAAAAACAATCAAAAGCTTGTTTTTAAGACATTCAAGGCCTGTTTAAAATAGGTATTAGATGCCATAATAGGTCCCCTTTAAGTGTGATTTTCTAATGTGGGACATATATTAGACCCTTATCCTATCCCGTCACGAATTTTGAGTAGTATCGTAAAGAATGGTATTGTGAATACAAGTGGCTAAAATGAATGTCATCGGCAGTGAAACTGGACTCTCCCTTAGACGGAGGCTGAGAAGTTCAGTCATCAATTCAATTCAATTCAATTTTATTTATATAGCGTCTAATACAACAGAGTTGTCTCTAGACGCTTTCCAGAGACCCAGAACCAGAACATGACCCCCGAGCAGTTATTACATAAACAATGGCAGGTAAAAACTCCCCTAGTGGGAGAAAAACCTTAAGCCAAACAGTTGCAAGAAAAACTCCCCTTTAGGAGGGAAGAAACCTTGAGCAGGACCTGGATCATAAGGGGGGACTTGGAGTAGAGTCGCTGCTTCTCCACGTTGAATGGAGCCAGTAGTGGTTTTGGCGTCTGGTTAAGGTGCCTCCTGGATCTCTTCCACAAAGAGATGGTTCACGCATGTCCAGCCACGAGAAGGCTTCAAATCAGGACACTCGGGAGCAATCACATTTCTCAGCTGGCCTGAGAATGCCTTGGCGTCCTCCTGGAAGAGATGCATGGATGGATGGATGGATGGATGGATGGATGGATGGATGGATGGATGGATGGATGGATGGATGGATGGATGGATGGATGGATGGATGGATGGATGGATGGATGGATGGATGGATGGATGGATGGATGGATGGATGGATGTGTTACTGAAAAGCTAGAGGATGTACCCTATCTCGCCCACTAAACGTGCATCCCTCATGTAGGCCCACATAAGCTTCCACTTTAGTATTCATAACACTGAAACCATAAAGGACCACTGCCAGGACCACTCTGTACCCATGTAGCCCACTTTTAAACCAGGTGTGGCCCACATGAGCAAACTGGCTCAGTATTAACTTATTGGCCACTAAATTCCTGCTGACATTTATCACCGTTATACTGTAGAGGTATATTCTTTTATTATTTTATTTCTATAACTGAAGTAAAGATCAGGTGTATTCGATGAAGGGACATCTAATGACAAAATTACAGATTGCAACCAACTGATATGCTTCTTTTTCATGTGTTGATGAAGAACTACTTCCATCCAACTGTCTAGCAAGTTTTCTTCCCATTCCTCTTGATCAAGGTTGAAGAACTAGGCTGAGTGGTTTTGTCAGGCCACAGGGCTGGGGGGTATGTTTTGTCTGGCTGTAGTAAACAGACTCCAGGTCACAACCACCCATATCACCTCATGAGAACAGGCTTCAGGAACTGGGCTGGGCACATTGTGAAAAGTATTTCATGTGAGCTGGTTTTCTCTCTGGAGGCAGATACAGCTGATCGCTCAAGTGGTCCGAAATATGAGTAAAATGTCTGCTCTGTCAGAGGCGAGTCTTTAAATGCTGTCTCACATGCATAACCCTTTTCTTTTTCCTGGTAAATTGTGCAAAGTGTGTTAAAGGAGCTGTATGTAAGAGCAATAATAAAACGAATCATAAAATGACCCCGATATGTCAACAGACATTTAAAAATCATGTTCATTTCAAATACTTATGTCACTGACAACAGCACTCAATTCAGGATATTCCAGTTTAAAAAGAGGAGTTGCAGCTCTCAACTGATGTTTATGTTGTCATTTTTTGTTTTGGCCTGAAGCTCCACCCTCCACCTATCTCCCAATCACGAAGTCAGTAATGTTTCGGCATCCGGGTTGCCAGCTCGGCTCTAATTATCGCAGCCATGGCAGCCTATGTTCCTGCTGCATTCTGCAGCAAACCTGGAAACCCTTGGTCGGGGGAGAAGGGGGAGGGTACACGCCGCTCAACAATATTTTGAAAGTGACTGCAGTACCAGTTTTGGCCATTTCTTACAGATGGCTCCTTTAACATTGGAAGTTTAATCATTTAAAATATTACTTGAACTTTGAGAATATAATCCAATATCATATCATTTTTGTGGAAACTCTACCACCTTCTGTGCAACGTAATTACGGCTGCCAAAAATATATCTGCCTTCTGGAAATGAATGTCGTTATTTTGCATCACCTTCTGAGGTGTAAAATGCTTGGAAGCCGGTGAATCGGCCTTCGTTAGAGTAGTCACTCCTAAAGACCAGTGACATGTGGTTCCCGGCTGACAGGATGATGGTGTTCCCGGGGGCGCTTTCATAGTTCTTCTCTTCCTCGCCACAGAACCGCAACGTTTCGTTCCCCTCTGCCAAAACCTGGTTTGAGAAGGTCAGAGGCCTTTCAGGGAGCAAGCTCTTCCAGTGCACATAGCTGGAGATATTGTGCAGCATGTACCTGGATATAGTCGTATTCACACTGGTTGGAGGGCTCCAAGCTGAAGTGGGTGAAGTAGAGTTTGATCCGGTGGCCGTCTGGAACAGTGATGTTCCACACTATGTGCTGGTTGTCAGGATATGGCTGGGGGAAGTCGGGGGAGGTGAAGTTGCCATACAACCCTGTCATTTCCACACTCAGTGAGACACGGACGAGCGTAAGTAGAACAAGCAGAAAAGAAACACTGGGAGGTATTAGGAGGCTTGGAAGCAGCTTTGAGGGTTATTGTACACAATATAATAAACAACTGACACTCACCTGGTCATTCTGGCTTCAGAATCCCCAGACATTGCCTGATTTAGAAAGTTCACCCTCACTGACAGGAGGGTAAACGAACTTAGCTGTCCTCGCGGGCTGACATTTAGGTAAACAGAGCGAGACAAGCACATGATCAGTATGTCATCATCCCCCACCTTCTTCAGTCACAGAAATCTATTAAAGTGATGTATGTCAGATCTGTTTACATTCATTCCTCTGCTCTTAAGCTAGTTTTCCTATTGTATTTGTTCCATCAGCTCAATTTCTATAATTAAAAACTATACTTGGAATGATAGAGAAAGGATTATTCCTTTTTCAATTGTGGCATCTAAGGATTTAAGGCTAAATGTCATGTTTTTGTTACAATCTTTTGTGAAATAAAGCATTTTTATCTTTCAAATTGAGATTATTTAAACAATAAATGTAAATATATTAATAATATTGGACTCATCCATCACCTTTGTCATACTTGAGTGCTCCATGAATCTTGTTTAGACAGTGATATTGATGAGAGCAGACTCATGCCGCAAACTAATTATGTCGGATCCTGGTCTTGTGAAGGTTGAGCTGTGAGGGTGTTAAATAAAAGCCGGCAAAAAATAAAGACACTATAACCCAATAATTTCCCAGTCCTGCCTTTTTGTTTGCACCTTATTAGTGTATCAGGAATAAAAACATCAACAACAGTTTCCCATTAAATTAAATCAGATTGTATCCTGTTTTCCTTTCTTTCCCTCTTATAGGTCTGCATCTGCACTTTGACAAATGCTTTAGATTTGGACTTCATTGTAAAAGCTAATAATACAGAGAATTGCAGAGTGTTTTGCACAGCCCATTTTAATAAAATACGGATATTCATGTTAGTCAAAAGCAACCAGGGCCTTTCAACCAGCAGCAGTTGTATGATAAGTAGCTTCTAATAATCAAACCTGCATTTTTCCCAACACTACAGCACTAATGGCTAGTATTTGACGTGAATTACAATAATTATCTGCATGAACATCCTTTTCAAAGGACCTTTTTGATAGTACTCTTCCTCGGCCATAACCTTTTATTTCCCCTGATTGTGAGCTTGTGGGTTGTTGAAACAGTGGAGTCTATACTGATGACAGATGTTCTCTGCTTGGATGTCATCCAGCTCTTTCAGGCTTTTTATGATTCAGTATGATGCATTAAAAGAGATGAGGCCCTCTGATTAAAAACAGTTTTTCAAAAGATTTAACTTCATCACTGGAAAATAATTATTGTGGTATTTATGCTCTTTGCTTCATCATGCTCCAAAGTCTCATTTCTGTTGCCACTGGGACTCAAATTAATTTCATGTTTCTTGGCCTTAATATGTAGAGGGCTCAGAGGAATTTGAGGTGAAAAGAGACTCAAAAAGATCAAGTATTTCCACTTATGCTTTCATACAAGGAGCCACATCACATATTTCTGGCTTTGAGGACATTTTTGCTTTTCATCTTTACACTCTGGCAATGAATAAGCTTCTTGATACTTTCTCATGAGAAAATTAGGGATGTGTGTTAAGAGGAAATGGCACCTATTTTCTTTGGTTTTTTGGACTTTGCTTCAAACTTAGGTCTCCAATGATATTACCATGATCATTGCCCGTCCTGACGTACGCATGAAATGACAGTGGAGAGGAAAATAAACAAATTTACAGGAGGGGGGAAAAATACCTCCAGCAAAACAAGACTCAGTAAGTATTGCCACTTGCCACAGCTGATCAAGGGTCTTAGATGACAGGAAACACAGAGGGATTCAAGATTAGAGATCTGCCTCTGAGACACTGAAGACAAAAATATTGATTGCAAAAAATAATGACGTATGCAATTTTTATTTTTTATTTTATTTCACATTTATTTAACCAGATAAAAAGACCCATTGAGGTCAAGACCTCTTTTCCAAGGGTGACCTGGCCAAGGAAGGCAGCATACAAGAGTAGCAAAGAGAACAGAGAGAAGGTACAGTCCAGTGAATCTTGGGAAGTCCCCCAGCAGTCTAAGACAATGGAAGCACAACCAGCCATAACTACGAACTTTATCAAAAAGGAATGTTTTAAGCCTATTCATAAAGGCAGAACGGGTGTCTGCTTCCTGAACCCCAACTGGGAGCTGCTTCCACAATAGATGAAAAGCTCCTGTCCTTTTGGAAACACTTACTGGTTTACACACACCAAACATATAGCACAAACTAAATACTTTTTATTTTATCCTCCTAAGACCTGGTGCAATTTGTTTTTCTTGTTGCTTTGGGCCCTGGTTAAGAAATGAAATATGATGACAAAGACAACAACATGTGTCTTTGTCACATATGTGTAGGCCGAGTCTTAAGAGGTTGTATATCATTTTAGGTTTTGCCTCTGCTTAGTGTCATTCCACATTTTTAAATGTCATTGCAGTGTTTGGCATCCAAATGTCATACCTGCGGTAATTAGAAGTTGCACAGCAGCGAATCCTTCATAATTTACCGGTTGCTTGTTTCATTGACCGAGTCTTTGATGGGTCCTGGGTGATAATCTGCTGCCTGCACTAATTTGTAAGAGGTGAACATCCGTCAAATATGTGTACCGCAACTGACAGCATCGTCTGTTTCATTGTTTCCTGTGCATGCTCTTTACAGGTTTGTCACTTATGTGTTCATAAGCTTTGTAATTCTTGGGTAATGCTTTGAGGTGTGAACAGCTCTTACTTGTGTTGGGGCTGAGTGTCGACTGGAGACCAAAAATACAGTTCACATTGAAAAATAGAACAATTCAGCTGTAATCACAGGCCCTACTTCAAAGCCAATCCACTGTTGGGAAAACAAAGCCTCAAGCTGAAATCCCAGTTTCCCAAAGACATTTTTGTTGCTCAATTTAATTTTATTGTACAAAAAACAGATAGACAGGAGTGCTGCTGGTGTCCCCACAACCACTGGTGCTCTTGCAATGGGTGCAACAGTGAACTCAAAAGAAAAAATGCAGGCACTCTGGTGGATTGAAAAAAGTTAAAAAACCTTTATTTTAACATGGGTTACATCTAAAAAACACCAACGCGTGTAGGCTTGCGCCTTCCTCAGGGTGTATGGAGACCAGAGACAAAAACCATACATAATTATAGGGGATTCAGTTCAGACTCTTCTTTACAAATTTCAGGGATTGAGGTCATCAGTGTCGATGCAAGAGGTGGGGACAGAGTCAAGCACCTCAAGCAGAGAGGCTCATTGGATTCATGTCCTGAGGGCCACCAGCCTCCCTGGCCTCAATGAGGATTTTAACCTTTCATCCTTTCTACGATTTAGACATTTTTGTTGTATAATTATTTGACTTCTTCTGTTGGGTTTCTATGTTTGCATTGATATTTGCATTGCTCTTCTGTTCTGTCATTACTTTTTGGGCCATTTTTTGATTTATTGTTATGTTTTGTTTAAGGGAGGGGAGATTTTCTTTATATATTTAGTTTTATTATTCTTTGTATGGTTTTCATTTTGACACCCATGATTTACGTTATACTGCTACACTGTGTATCTTAATAACAGTCAATTGATTTTGTTTGATTGTTCAGGAAGCAGAATATGTGGGTGCTTGTGCCGGGGCCTCCTTCAGGCCTGGAGGAGCCACAACTGAACTGAATCCCCTAGAATTATGTATAGTTTTTTGTCTCTTGTCTCCATACACCCTGAAGAAGGCTTTGTTAACTTTTTTTTATCTTTTTTTTTTTTAAACTTTTTTCAATCTACCAGAGTGCTTGCATTTTTTCTTTTCATTTTATTGTAGTTTAATTTAGAACTCTGAAGTAAATTTGAGATTATTGTTCTAAACTCATTCTGGATGGTGTAACCTTTTTTGTATCTCCTTCCAGCACAATTGTGGAGAACCTTGGAATCATTTTTGAATAGAATTTGTAACTACCACGTTAAACAAGTCTCTCGAGCAAACTTCTCTTATTTAATAATGTTAATATCAGCATCTTCAACGAAGACAGGACTGAAAAACAGGTCCATGTGTTCATGACACCAGGCCAGACCACTTTTCACCCTGGAGTCCAAATGATTCCCTTAAAGGGGACCTATTATGGCATCTAATGTCTATTTTAAACAGGCCTTGGATGTCCTAAAAACAAGCTTTTGATTGTTTTTGCTAAATAAATTAGAAATTCAGCCTCTGAGCCATATCAGCAGCATCCCAGTCTCTAACCTCATTATCTATGCGGGATTCTGAGTGGGCGGGGAGGCTATGATAATGAGGCTCTGTGCCTGAATGGCGCGATACACCGCTACGAAAAAATGGCGGAAGCTCCAGCCGGCGGAGTTACACGTGTCCTCACTGCATGCGATGCGAGCGAGCGTCAGCGACAAAATCAATTCCATTGCTTTATTTTCTATTAGACTGTCCTAACTGACCGCAGCGACGCGGCGCTGCGCAGCCCGACGCGGCACGCCGTTTTGAGCTGAACATTTGTCGGACGCCCTGCTTCTATTTTCTTCCTGTCACTCGCGTTGAAAGGCGGTTGAAAGCGCTGTAGGAAACAGTCATGGATGAGGAACCGCTGATCCAGTTAGTTGAAATGAGAAGTTATCTCTATGATACCTCCTCATTTCACTACAAAAACCTCAATAAAGTGGCAGCTGCTGGAGGGAGATGGACAGAGAGCGCAGTGCGAAGCGATAGTCGAACACTCACATGCAGTTAGGACACGGTGTTTAGTTGTGGGCGGTGTTTGCATTTTGGTTACGTAACGAAAATGTTTTTCATAATAGGTCCCCTTTAAGTATTTCAGTGGATACAAATCTTTGATGCCATGCCAGTTACCATTTGTCCTGTGTTGCGCTCTACTTTGGTCCGCTTAAGATTTTGTGATATACTTAGACATTTTCAACATTTATAAAGCCTTTAATAGCAAAGCTCTATCCAAACTTTAATATCTTGTCATTCCCTGCAACCCCACATGAAGTCCATCCATCCATCCATCCATCCATCCATCCATCCATCCATCCATCCATCCATCCATCCATCCATCCATCCATCCATCCATCCATCCATCCATCCATCCATCCATCCATCCATCCATCCATCCATCCATCCATCCATCCATCCACCCCTAGTTTGGGTCCCTGCTCATGCATCACCTTTGTGCCTGAGCATAATCATTGCAGTTCATATGGGGCCAGCACGAATCCATGAACAATCCCAAATGGGTCTCAATTTTTCAGACCATTTACATCTCAGAATGGCCCTACATGCAAATTTTGGCTGGAGCTTTCTGTTTGGATTTTTATTCATTTATTTATTTTTTGACTGCCTTCCTTAGGCAGCATTTTTAATATGTCTATTAAAGTGTATTTGTTACTGTCTGCCTGGGTTCTGCAAGTGTCTGCATCTTGGCTTCTCATTAACTCCGTACAATCAACGTGGACAGCAGGAAGCTTTTCAGAGAATTATCAAATATCTAATGAAAAAAGGAATAACAAGAGTCCAGTCATGTCAAAAACAAATGCATGAACCACCTTTTTTTTTATAACTCTTGCATCACACTGAGACAGGATGCTCCTAATTTGCAATGTCATATGCAACTCTGATATCTACCAGATATTGTTAGTCCATCATCAGATGGGCAAAATGACACACTTTCCTCCTGTTGAGGGCACTAAACGACTCCAAAATGTTCTAATGTTTGGAAAATAAGACAGTTTTCCATGTTTATAGATCTTTTTTCCCTTCCAAAATGAATTAACACAAACAGAAGAGAGAAAAACATTGCAACATGGAATGCTTGGTTAGTTTATAACTGGTGTATGTCAAGAATCGAATCCCCATCTTTAAAAGCACAAACTTAAATTGAAAACGCTTCAGGATACACATGAGTCTTGTAAGAAACATTGGCAACCCTTTATCACTTCCAGGGCTTATTGCTTTATGAAAGATGCTGCTCTGTCCTAAATATTCACAATATTGGCTTAGCAACCATTGCAATAGAACAACGAAATCACCACTTGGCTGAAGATGCTGGTTCTACCCTGTAAGTCACAGGATTAAAGGTCTGGCTGAGCATTCACATCTTCTCTCTATTGCACTATGAATGTGGGAAGTACTTAGGGTGTTACAGTGGATACCTTTACATGCACAACAATATTCCTGTGTTAACCAAGTCAAGGTTTTATAATTACCATGGATTTGATTTATATCACACTTTTCTTGGACATTCAAACGCTCACAATGCTCACATTATTCATTCACACTTGGTGATGGTAAACTACTTGCGTAGTCACAGCTGACCTGGGGCAGACTGACGCAAACGTGGCAGCCAATCCGCGCCTACGGCCTCCCCAACCAACATTCATACAACATTCACACACCAGCGATGCCCTCACTGGAAGCAAGGAGGGTGAAGGACACAACGACAGATGACTGCGGGAGCAGGGTTCGATCCGCCAATCCTTCAACCATTAAATGACCGGCTCCACCACCTGAGCCATTGTATAAGACTCTAACATTACCAGCATTTTCAAACTACTTCAATTAGAATAAGGTCATCTTTGCAGTAATAACTTGTGTAATAAAGCTATACGGACTATCCCAGTAGAATTATGTATGTAGCCTATCATGCATTCACAGTCTCACATAAACTGCAGTTTGTCTTTAACATAAATTGGAGTTTGAAAGGGATATATTGTAGTCAAGTCTTCCTATTTGAAAATAAATACGAAGACTTATTTATTTGAAATAAAAACCAATAGCCATTAAAGCACCCACTGTGATCTCAAGGTCCTGACCAACTGTTCAAATGTGATTAAAAAAAGGGAACCGAGGCCAAGCTCATATTGTATATGTGCGTCATGAAAAATGCAAATTTACAAGACACTGACTAAATTCAGTGTTGTGTTTGTGCATGTACCATGGATGATTCATTAACACACACAGAGCCGAGCGTGCGCTCAAAACATGAAGAGACATGAGACTCGGTCTGTTTTGATTTCAGCATGATCACATCTTAAATGTCCATGTGCACAACACAGACCCTGCACTCACAGCGCTGCTCCACCTGCTTGCTGTGCCATGCGGTAATGAAGTGCTTCCTTGTAGGAAGCCAGTCAGCCAGTCATTAAATAAAGACTACTGCAGCTGAGATCAGTAGAAACTGCCGAAAGGACAGTGGCTGTTTGCTTCTGAGAAACAACCACAGGCGGGGACGGTGAAGTGGGGCGAGATGCTGCGTCAGATGCTGGAGGGAGGGAAAGGGGAAAAGTTTTTTTTTCCTTTTTTTTTTGTTCCATTTTCGCATAATTTGCACCTTGCTGCTGGACCCTCAGTGACCTCAGCAAAATTTTCTGAGTTACACTATCTTGCAGAGCTTGTAGTGCTAATTATTTACATCAGTTTAGGCTTGTACACTTGTTAGTATTTACCTTCTCTCTGACATCCCTCTGCCATCCCGATCCTGTCTCCACCAGCTGCAGTCACAACAGTCCCAACCACCCACAGGCTGTAAACTGCAATTAGGGACTTGAATAAGTGGGGATATGTCAGACGAACTGAACACCAATGAACAATGTTGAGTTAATCCACTGCAATTTGCACGTCCCCTGCAATTATTTAGAATTTAGGCATCCTTAGCAGGCTACCTGCTGCAAATACAAGACAGTTTAATAGCAGAAAAAAACCCAATATGCCTCCTATTGTCAGAGAGTTTTTCACTCATTTGTCAGGGTTTGATTTAAAGAGGGGTTAACAACTTTCAATGGTGGCATGTAAAATCCATATTTCTTTCAGAGGGAGACAAACGGTTTCAAATGTCATTGTGCCTCGTTGTTGCAGGGTCGGGCCACATTGTTATGCCACAAACAGCAGCCTCGAGGCCATATGTTTATGAGCTGAAGAAACACAATTGACTGAATGTTTTCTATATGTATTTCCTTTGTTCTGAGGAGCGCATCCAGTTCATTCTAATGTCTTCATTACAGCTGCCATTGTCCTTGCTCATCGAGCGTGGGAATCGAGAGAATGCAATGAATGGCTTAAAAGGAAAACACACCTGGAGATTTCTTCCAGCAATTTCTTCTAAAAGACTAAAAGGACACCTTTAATTTCTGCTGTGTTCTTGCTCCATCAAGGGATTACTTTTAGGGGTGGTTTCAAAGCAAATGACACACTTTAAGCAAGAAAGAAACATGGAGAATTTATACAAATTTACATAAACAAAAAGAAGGGTCCTCCATATTCGACAAAACGACTAAGAGACATTTGAATAAGATGACTGATTAGTTGATTATAGCTGTACATCTATTCAAATCACACATATTTTAGTCTTACTTGTATCAGAAGGGCATTTCCAGATGAGCATGGTCAGTGATGTTTCTGAAAAAGCCCAAGAAGCAGACCACATCCAAACTGAAAAAATCTTAAGTAAGATTACCAGTACCAGCTTAAAATATATAATCCAATACGTGTCTATCCCTGAAAATCCATAAAAACCTATTGGCAAGGTTTGTGAGTTGTGTGTCTTTCTTTATTTACCACTACACTTTTCAAATGCTACAACATGTTCTGTGTGTGTAATTTATTTTTCACATTTGCCACCAGCATCACCAGATGCTAATCAAGACCAACGTCTCCTGATAAATGGATGCTGAGCCTTTTGTGCTGGAATTCATTCCTGACGTCAGGGCCATTACTCCTTCAATTTAGCTGGCCGCTCCTCTTTTTCACAGACAAATATGGTCATTTCCTTGCTAATTCAAACAGGCTCCGGCTTTAGCAATTCGGCGAACTGCCATAAGGCAGTAAAGCCGTCAGCGACGCCGGTGTGGGAAAGTGGTGATGAGAAATGGCACACAAGCGCTGCTCTCGCCCCTGAAATTCTTTCCTTCATTATGTGGCCTCGCTGGCACCGTGTTTTCACTTCCACTCGATTTTAAACAGGCCTTGTTTGTATCAGACCTTCTGAATTACAATTTAAAATCAATAAAGAATGATTGACTATTGAAAAAAGAACTTTGTTCCCCACTTTTATTGTTTCAAAACAAAGAAACAAATACACACTGAGTCAACAAGTGATCGCCAAGGAAACTTGAAAACATATACAGTTATCATTAGTATTTTCATCATTATTGTTACATAAAATTGTATAATGGCGCCACTGGCTCATAATTCAACAACTCCACTAGTGATATTAATGTGGTTTATTTCTTGTAAAATTGATTAAACATTTTCAAGTCTGTTAGGTTTGAAAAAAACGGCAGCTGGCCTGAACATCACATATGGATCTCCAGCAGAAGGAATGGGGCGATTCTTCACAGGACACTAATAACTGAAAAGCATCACTGTCACCTGTAATACTGTGCTGACATTTAGCTTTTCAATAGCTCACATCGCTGCCCCACACCCCCCCAACATAAGGGGATTTCATGTCGTTAGAGCAACTGCAATCTATTGCCATCCCACAAGGGCCCTATTGTCCTGAAAATAGTCAAAAGCTGCACTACATACCGGGAGAAAATAACATTAGTTGACATCCTTATCTGCTGCTGTGGTAACACGTCTATTACAGGTGCAAAGAGGACAGTTCTGGTGGATAATCACAGGAACGCCGTGCTTGTGATTAGAAATGGGCGTACTGAACGTATGGCCTCGTTTGAACAAGGCACTCATGATCTTGTGGCGTTGTCTTTCCTGTCTGTGGTCGCAGTCTTTTAATGACACAATCAACATGAATGACTCTTGGCCATGACACCAAATGACACCCAGCCAAACTAACGAACTAACGTCTTCCGTTGACATAAGCTTAATTTCCACAACAGAGCAGCTTGCTGCAATTACAGATGAGGCTAAAGGAAAGTGTTCAACGCTTTGATCCACGTTGAAGCACAACCATTATTGGGAATCCAATCATCTTCCTCATCATCTGGCCACTGGCCACTGTTAGACAACTTTTAACTTCAGCCATTATAATTTCGCAAGATTGATGGTTAGCATGACTTCAGAGCAGCTTGGTCACCTTTCAGTTGTTCACTGAAACAAAACAATGAATCTTTATATCCTACATCATCACCTTATTGCACCAATTTGACCACCTCGTCATTTCTGTGCCTCTCCTTCTCTGGAGATACAGAACTCATGTTTTATGTTGTATTACCAAAATTCAACAAACTGTTTTGAGATATAAAGCCAACTTATTCAAACGTTATTACATCAATATGTACAATTAATATGAAGTAGAGGTAGTTCAGAGATTTTAGACATCTTTGGGATGCAAAAAAATGTGTTTTGGTTTCATATGTGTAAAGATGGCTTTTATCTCCATTCACCCTTAATGACAGAGTAAAAGTATGTTTTTACTCATTTTGGAAAATTGAATTGGGGTTTGAATCCCGGGGCAATAATTTATTTCGGCAAGGAAAAAGCAAACTTAAATTCTTTGACAAATCTCTCAAGCTCTGTATTACCCATTCTTCCTGACAAATCGTTTCAGGCTTCATCACACTGGATCAGAATTGTCTCCAAGCTGCCATCTTCAGACATCTTCATAAATGTTCTATATTTTTAATTTGGGCTCTGGTTGATAACTGATTGAAAGAAAGACAAAAGACAAGGACCACTCTGTGGCTACATTAGTCCTTCTGTCCTTTCTCTCTAGTCTCTGTCTGTCTGTTTTGATTTGGAGATGCGACACTGTCCTTTCTTCTTTTGATGTGGGTGAATTTCTAAAGGGGAACAGATATCTCAGTTATACTGAGGTCACTTTTTTTATACTGAAATGGTGACTTCTCTAGGTAAGGAGCTGCAGAGAAACATCCCCATATCATGAACGACCATGTTACACTGTGCAGCGCCTGGTAATCACCAGATATAAACTTTGTTTGCCAAAGATAAAATAAAACATTCTCTCAATCTCCTTTTCCAGTGCTTTTACATGCAGGCAAACCCGGGTGAGGAGTTCAGGGTCTTTTATTTAAAGTCTTACATTCCTTCCAAAGTTGAGTTTTTTCAGGGACGCTATATTGTACCGCTCTGCATAATGCAGTCATGGCATTCCCTCTGGCAATTACACATTCATTGGCTAAATGTGTTGGGTGATCATTGGTCGTCCTGTGCTCCATTGCTAAATGCTCTCTGGTTTATGATGTTTGAGATTCTCCCATCTCTGTAGAGGACTTCTGAAGTTTAAGTTGAAGCATTCTTTTTTTTTTCCTGGCCTTCCCGACCAACAACCTTCTTACTAATTTACTTTAACTGGACAGTAAAGACATAGGGAAGTCATGGTGATTTCACACTTCATTACTTTCTAGTTACTTGAGACGGCAAAAAAAAGGTAAATTAAATTATTGTTAAGTCTGGCGTCGATTAAACACAGTTTTAAGCCAAACCAGGACGGTTCCTATCATTTTTGCAATTTTAATCCCCACATGAGAACACAGATGATGCTGTGAGCATGCCTTGAGTTTTTATTTGAACAAAACCAAAACATATTCAGCTTGTGTAACAGGGCTTATTTTTTATAATTAGTGTAATTCTTTGAAATATGCCCATTAATATTCCGATCGTGTCATCTATTTATTCTTTTCAACCTCAGCCTATCACACGAAATCACCATACTTAATAGTTAGCAAGGGTAAACATTAACATAGTTACGACTTTAAACATGTTCAAATGTTTGCATTCACCTTTAGCTCAGAGCACGGAGTTGCAGAACATATAGGTTCTGGTGTTCTTTAAGGGTACACTTTGTAAATAACATGTTCACCTGGTGATATTAATTAAGCTGGTGATATTGATACTAATGAAAAAATGATCATCTGTGCTTTGAATTATTTAATTTCTTTAATTTACGTAAATTTTTTTTTTTTTTTTACTGCATTTTGATTCTATGTGTGCATATTTTCACGTTGTTACTCCGATTTGGTGCACATATAATGAATATGAATGCCCCTCTAGGGATTTAATAAAGTATTACTGTCGTTGATTCCGGGTTAAACAACGTTTTCAGCTAAAAGCCTTGAAACCATGTGTTGTACTTACACGTCACCAACCTGCCTGGCTTTCTAAAGTGCTGGCATCTAGGGTGAACATGATCACAACAGTACCCAGCATTCCTCAAGCTGGTGACAGCTCATTTTCTCAGCCGCGGCTTTAGACCCAAAAGAGCAGAGGGCCCTGTAATGATCAGCTTTCAGCGCTGGCACTCTACAGCTAAATAAGCCATCAGGCATCATTAGGCCCTGCTGGGGAAAACAATCTTATTATTTCCATTGGTGCTTCCAAACAGGAATCTGTTTGGGAGAAATTCCCCGACACTTTTAATTGTATTCACTGTGAGTGTTAGCGCTCAGTATATCTCAGCAAGTGCCCAATTTTCCCTGTGATGTAGCTGATAATTCATTTCACCCAGAATATCTTGTTGCTTTATCTGGTATGAACTCGCAATCTGTTCTTGTGTTGTTAACTTGTGTTTCCTATGGTTTTTTTTCCCAGCATTCTTTTTTTTGCTTCTCCTTTTCTGCCTGATAAGTTAGTCCCAAGATTGGCAAATACAAGCCATCCTTATATGCAATTTGGTGTTGCAGCAGATGTAAGTTTTCTTGTGCATATGTGAGAGTGAGGGTCGATAGTTCCTTCATCAGCCCTTTTAATAGTCTGATCTAACTTTATTAGGACTTGAGACTGATTCTGTCAGAGAAGACTAAAATCACATACAGTGACGCACAGAAAGACAGACAAAGAAAGAAGACAGTGAAGGATGTGGTGTGTGTTGTTCGATAATGCAGTGGTGTTTGTGTAGGGTGGTGTGGTGTATGTAAATGAGTGTATGGTTGTTGTGTGGTTACATTGTGTGTAACCCCACCAATTCAGGCCAGACCTGAAGCAGTCCAGCATAGATACATAACACTGACCTCCAACACTAGTTCAGTAGAAACTTGTAATTGCAACCACGACTTCAGACTGAATCATAGTTGGCATTGATGTGTTGGGTCAGTGTCAGGCAGAAGACCAGGATTTCCTCTCCAGTGCATCAGGAACCATCCAGCCCAGTAGACTCCCCACCCACAGATACAGGTAAGTGTGGGAGATGGACCTCTACTCCCCAGGCCTGATAGAAAGTTGACCAACAGAGAAACCAGGGAGAACACCAGCCAGCTGGATCACAACACACCTACAGGTATAGGCAGCTCCAACACCGAAGGCAGCTCCAACACCGAAGGCAGCTCCAACAGCGAAGGCAGCTCCAACACCGAAGGCAGCTCCAACACCGAAGGCAGCTCCAACAGCCAACAGCTGGCTGCTGCCCCACAGGGGTCAAGGAAACACAAAGTAAAAAAGAAGGCCCCTGACCCACAGGGTAGAACCCAGGCCCACCAGGCACATTTCATGGGGATCTGGTGTCAGGTGCACAGGAGCCACCCAAGTGCGGCCACAGCATCATTTGGGCTGTTTTCTAATTGTTTTCTGTTTTCTGATTGTTTTCTGTTTTCTCATTGTTTTCTAATTTCCTAATTAGAAAACAATGAGTGGGAATGCTACAAAACCCTGTGAACCAAGTGATTAAGCTGGGTGGATGCATTAAAAGGAGGGCAGGAGTGGATGGGGGTATTTTTCAGTAATCTTTGAAAACCCTCATTTATATATTTTGTTCCAGCTAGTCAACCACACCACGTTTATTTAGGTTTTTGAAAATAACCTAAATCTAAAATGTCACAAAAAAAACAAATTGACCAGATTGCAACATAGAAGACGTCAATCAGTTTTTCAAAAACAACATTTAAACTCTCTGTATAATGTGATATGCAAAATAACTTGGTTGTGTTTCTTTTTTTAGTTTTCCAATTTACTCTGGTAAACACTGAAACAGTACATGAATTGAGTCCACAAAACATCCTGCTAAATATGAGAGCTGTCAACATGAAAGAGTGAAACTGTTCATGTCCAAATGTCATTAAAATTATGTCTATGTAAATATTTTCTTGTTGGCATAATAACAAAACACTTATTAGATGGTATTTATTATTTGTAGGAGAGGACATGCCCTTCCTGTAACTGGGGAATTTCCACATAACCTGTCTGTTCACACCTTTTCTCAGAGGCTTTCAGCCGGGTAGAGGGTGTCGACTGATGGAGGCCATTTGATGTTAACTGTTTCTAAATGCACACCGGCTCTGGATGAAAATTAATTCTGACACACTTGTTATATTTTGAGAGAAACACAGATATCAAAAAGATGTGTGTGGTCTGACACAACCTGTATTTTGGTGGCTAAGGTCTTTCTTAAAAGCAGGAAACTTAGTACATTTGCATAATATACAGAGCTCTGAGATACAGTATGTGTGGTACAAAAATGTTAAAATATGAAAACACTTGGTGATGAGACGGGGAAATGTATAGCTATGAATGGGATAAAAAAGAGAGACAGAGAAAGAGAGTAAGATCTCATTTTAAGTTAGGACTTGATACAAAAGATATTTATCCGAGGAACAAAAATATACAGATACTCTACAATGTATTAACTACTGCTTGAAAATATCAATTCATATTTTTTATCAAAGACATACTGGAAGGGATTTGCATTAAAAGTATAAAGATATTGTCAAACAATTCAAGAAATATGGAGGGATGTCAGTGTGCAAATGGCATGGGTCTCACATGGACACCCATGACCTCCAAACTCGTAGATGGGTCTGCATCAAGAGCTGTCATTCACCAATAGCTGATATAACATATGGGCAAGGGATTGTATTTTAAAACATCTGTCAAGGACTACAAAATTAGAACTACATTCACAAACACTCATTAAACTCAATTATGCACAACGGAAGTCATCTGAGGCATCTGTTATGGATCGTCGGTTCAGTTAAGATCAATTTTAATTTGTCACACGTGGAATGCACAGTGAAATGCTAATGCATCTGTCAGGATGACCATGAAAAAGGAAGACCACAGCTCAACTTCAATAGCAGTGCAAACATGGCAAATGTGCAGAACTGGGAAATAAGTTGTGGTGGGGAATGAACTGATTCTTAGCATCATTTAACAGTCCACTGGTGTAAGGTTTGTAATGGATTCTGTCAGAGCTGCCCATTACCACTGTTCCATTCATAATCTTTATGGGCAGAAGTGAAAAACAGTGTATAGGGTTTCCAGTTTTGTCATTTTAGGACTATATCTTTGTTGCTTTTGCAGATGATGTTGTCTTGTTAGATTTTTTGAGCTAAGACTTCCAGCAGTCACTGGAGTAGTTTCCAGCAGTAAATAAAGCAGCTGGTATAAGAATAAACTCCTCACACCGCACAGGAAGTCTGATGCCACAGTCCTCATTTAGGAAAAGGTTGATTGTCCAGTTAGAGTTGATAAAGAGTTGTTGTGTCAAGTGGAGGTATCTTTGGGTCCTAGAGTGGGTGACTGATAGGTGGAGCAGGAGCAGGATCTGCAGTGATGTGAAGGTTATACTGGTTCATTGTGGTGAACAGACTAAACGAAACCTCTCGATTTCCAAGTCAGTCGATGCTCAACCCTCAGAACTAGGGTTAGGATACCTTCCAAGTGACTGCTAGAGCAGATGTTTTGGACATGCCTTTTCGAGAGCAGACCTCAGTGTCGACTGAGGACTTACTGAAGAGACACTGTGGGGTCATTCAGATGGTTCCCTCAGCTGAGTTCTCTCAAAGAACCAATGAGTCCTGCTCAGTGCTGTTCTCCATCAAGGGGGTGTTACTCTCATACAGGATGCTCACAAGTGAAGACGTTTTTGAACACACTATTATAAATGTGGAAGAACCATGACCATGAGGTGTCTGCTACTTCATATATCTCCTATGATCTTCTTCTTTTCCTTTTGACCGCTCCCTTCAGGTCTCACTACAACACGTCATCCGTCTCCCTCTACCCTTATCCTCTGCATCACCTTCTCTCACACCAACCAACCTCATGTCCTCCATCATTACATCCATACATCTCCTCTTTGGACTTCCTCAAGGCCTCTGTACACATCCAGACCATCTCAGTCTGGCCTCTCTGACATTATCACCAAAATATCTAACATGTACCGTCCCTCTGATGTACTCATTCCTGATTTGCATCTTGTTTTTTCCTCAGTGCCACTGTCTCTAAACCATACAACATTGCTGGTCTCACCACTGTCTTGTACACCTTTCTTTTTATTCTTGCTGATACTGCCCTGCTCTCACTACAGATCACTTTGTCATCTGCAAACATCATGGTTCCTGTCTGACTGCATCTGTCAGTCTGTCCATCACCATAACAAACAAGAAGGGGCTAATGACTGATCCTTGGTGCAGTCCCACCTCCACATTGAACTCCTCTGTCATACCTACGGGACACGTCACCACCGTTTTGCAGCTCCCATACATGCCCTGCACCACTCTAATATACTTCTCTACCACTCCAAACTTCCTCATACAATTCCACAGTTCCTCTCCCTGTCATATACCACCTCTATCTTCACGTAACACCACATTTTGTGTACTCCTGTCTACTGTCTTCTATCCCCTTGGTGTCCCACTTTTTCTTAGTTAACATCTTTCTCTGTATACACTCCTATACCTCCCATTCCATTCCATCACCAAGTCTCCTTATCTACTTTCCTTCCAGACGACACACCAGGTCTCTTCGTCATCACCTGTGTTACCTGCACCAACATGTCCATTGAAGTCTGGGAATACTCTATATAACTTCATCTAACTCATAACAAAACTTCTCCTTCTCTTCCAACTCACAACCTACCTGTGGGGCAGAGCCAGTGACAACATTGAACAACACCGTCAGTTTCCAGCTTTAGACTCATCACTCTATCTGACAGTCTTTTCACTTTCAGAACATTCCTAACAAACTCCTCTTTCAATAGAACTCTTACTTTATTCCTCTTCCCATCTGCACCATGATAGAACAGCTTAAATCCTGCTCTTAAGCTGCTTGCCTAACTTGCAACCATTCCACCTGGTTTCCTGGAAGCACAGTAGATCCACCTTCCTCCTCTGAATCATGTCGACCAACCCCCACCTTTTCCTGTCACAGTTACTACATTCAAAGTCCCTACTCCCAGTCCTAGACTCTTGACGTTCCTCTTTTTTTTCTGTCTATGAACATGTCTACCAGCTCTCCTCCTTCTTTGACTCACAGTAACCAAATTTACTTCAGGCCCCTGCAGGTTAACAGCACTGGCAGCGATCATTAATGCAGGCTTCGAGCGAACAGGTATGGAAATCAGATTTGTGGCTTGCATCATTGTTTGTTTGGTATAAGTTTGACATCAGATGCCATTCCTGACCTCTGCATGTATCTGGGCTTGGGACCAGCACGAGGAAGACACACAAGGTGGCTGGTCCAGAACTGGCAGGAAAGCTCATATTTGTTCACATTTAGGACCACCAATAACACATATCTTCTGTGAATTAACACTTTTTTGTTTGGGTCTGGGATGGCCAGAAGATATTACAGCAGACAGCTCAGCACACACCCCTGGGGGGGTTGTGGTGTTGAGGTTGAAGGGAGATGACACAAGGTGCCCCACTGGTATCACCTGTGGTCTATCAGTCAGAAAACTGATGTATGTCCTACACAAGGAGGTTGTCCCTCAATTTAGTGGCCAGCTCGGAGGGGACTATTGTGTTAAAAACTGAGCTGTAATCAATAAACAGCATTTCCCCTGGTGGAGTCATGGAAACAGTGGAAACAGTGTTTTGTGGTCAGACGAATCATGATTTCAGATCTTGTTTGGACATGTGTGTGATGGACAGAAAGGATCACCCAGACTGCTGGCAGCAACAAGTCCAAAATTCTGTAATGGGAGCATTGATCCAAGAAAACAACAACAACAAAAACAATGACAAAAACAAACAAACATTGCAAAAGCAAACAAACCTTCAAAACTATAATTTTCTTTGTGACTTACATGAATATTTCAACAAGACAATGCAAAGTCACATTCTCCACACATAAAAGAAAGCTGAGGAAGAGTGGACTCCTGGGAAATGTCTTGAGTTAATAAAAAAAAAGTCAATAGTAAATAATAAGTGAAAGTAAATGTTTTGCTATATTGTATTTCAGTTGTTTTTTACTTACTCATATTTTCTTATCATGAAAGCCTGTTATTGCCCTGAGGGAAAAACGATAATAATAATATTATTATTACTATTAATAATAATAATAATAATAATAATAATAATAATAATAATAATAATAATAATAATAATAATAATAATAATAATAATAATAATAATAATAATAATAATAATAATTAAAGCTGCAAGCAGCGATGAACAGGCCCTCGCACCCTTATGCACGTTCAGGCGTGCTGCAGTGGAAGCATTTGTATGACTTGCATGTAGATGTCTTTAGGCCTGGACATTTAGCGGATGACACCACATACGACTCTTTATATCAAACCAAAAGTTATGGCAGAAAGTAGGAACTATCAGATATCGACCAATTAGATGAAGGGGCGGGGCTAATTCAGGCCAATGAAGGTCAAGTACTCAATACCGAGTCCGATGACACCACCCACAAGTCTTTATGTCAAACCATTCAAAAGTTATGGCAGAGAAAAGTATTCTAGGGGGCGCTGTTGAGCCATCTTGCCACGCCCATTAATGCAAACCATGAAATATCAAATTTATCGCCAGGCCTGGCTTGCGTGCAAAATTTGGTGACTTTTGGGGAACTATCAAATGTGGACCAATCAGATGAAGGGGGGCCGCTCTTTTTGGCATCTAGCGTCGCCACGGTAACGCTTTTGAAAGAGAAAAGTAATGCGCGTCGTCGCAGGATGGAGAAGCACATTTTGATGTATAACACACCTGGGTGAAGGTTACGGTTCAGGCTCTGAAGTGGCTGAAGAAATGGCATAATTTTCGCCAAAATGACGACGATTAATTCAGAATGTTCAAAATGGCCGACTTCCTGTTCTTTTTCGGCCATGGCGCCAAGAGACTTTTTCTTTACGTTGCGACATGATACAGGTGTGTACCGATTTTCGTGCATGTACGTCAAACCGTATTGTGGGGCTTGAGGCAAAAACATTTTCTGTCTGAACCAATCAGATGAAGGGTGGGCGCCCTTTTTGGCGTCTAGCGTCGCCACGGTAACGCTTTTGACTGAGAAAAGTAATGCGCGTTGTCGCAGGATAGAGACACACATTTTGATGTATAACACACCTGGGTGCACGTTACATCGGGCCTTAATAATATTAATGTGGCAGGGTGGAGGAGCAGCCACTCAGCTGATTGGGCACACCTGTGCCCAATCAGCCTCTCCACCCTGCCTGCCTTCATAAAGAGCAGCTGCACACCAGCAAGAGGTCTGCTGGGAGAGGGCTCTGCTGAAGGTTCTGCTGGTGCACGTGTGTCTGGGTGAAAGAGGAGTAAATAAACCGTTTCCTGCACGAAACCCTGTGTCCTCTGTCCTGTCTGAGCTTACTGGCGCCCAACGTGGGGCCCGACAGGATGGAGGAGGAATGCGGGGAGCGGACCCTGGAGGCGCTGGCACGGGTGCTGGCAGACCTGGCAGCCCTGTTACAGGGCCAGGGGGAGCAGCAGATCGCAGCGCTGGAGGCGCTGGAGCCGCAGCAACCGGCAGGCCGTGAGGCAGAGGCTGCAGGCCACCAAGTGACGGCTCCTGAGGTGGCCCCAGCGGCGGCGGGACCCGCATTGTGACCCACCCCCGCGTCACGCCGGAGGTTCACCGCGGCAGCGCTGGAGGCGCAGGTGGTGCAGCAGCAGCAGTGGCGCAGCAGCCGGCAAGCGACCTGTGCCCAATCAGCCTCTCCACCCTGCCTGCCTTCATAAAGAGCAGCTGCACACCAGCAAAAGGTCTGCTGGGAGAGGGCTCTGCTGAAGGTTCTGCTGGTGCACGTGTGTCTGGGTGAAAGACGAGTAAATAAACAGTTTCCTGCACGAAACCCTGTGTGCTCTGTCCTGTCGGTCGGCTCCAGTGGCAACGAGCTTGCTACAAATAATAATAATAATAATAATAATTCCCACAAGAAATAGTCACAATAGTCATAGTTAATTCTCTGCATATGTAATCACGGTGGACCTCACTTTGAAGTTGTTTTTCCTTCTCTGAGGTTGAGCGTCAGCACCAAAGTCTTTGTTATTTTTAAACACAGGCACACATGAAGTCACATTTAAATTTGAATTACACAGTTAGGCCTGAGCACACTTATCCCACTCCTCCTCTCAGATCAAAAGGAAAAGCCAATAAAATGCTTTGCTTGCAGCCATCAGCTTTGATGTTGCTCCTCTGCGTGCTCATTTGAGCTCAGAGGAATAAAGTAAGGAGTGGACAGGACCTCTCCTGACATCAAATTGTTTCCAATTTATAATCTTGACAGAGACACGCTGATTGGTGCCACATACTTTTTCAAGAGTGGAAACCTTTTTGTCTTCCATTTTTCTTTGTTTTTTTTTTTTTTTACTCATGTTATTCTAGCATAACAAACTGTCTCTTACTTGTTGCGATTCTAGAAATGTGTCATTATTTTTTGAATGCCAGTAAGAGTGGAATTTGCTGTGTGACGAGTTATAATTACAGTAGTGCGCAGGAGCCTTTGTCTGCTCAGCATCATAAGAAGAGCTCAGTGCCAAGTGGGTGTGAGAACTGTGTAATTATTTGAGTTTCACTGCACCATTATCCTTACAATCAAGTTAGATTTATCAGAATATTTCAATAAAACAATAAAACAGTTTTTCTCTCCAGCTGTTTCAAACACAGTTGCTATTACAGTTAAAGGAAAACAATGCCATATACATGCCCTTTATTGCATGTCCAGTGATTGAATCATAGCTGTTAAATCATCATGATTATCAGTCAATAGACAGTATTCTTCAGTACATAGAGATGATGAGACTGTAACCAAGTTTGTTTGTTATTTGTGGCTGTCTGAGCTTTCTGCAAAGTCTTTAGGGTCGTTAAGGTTGATTATCTAAGAATGTACATGTTTCATATTTGTCTTGTATGTCAATATTGCTGATAAAAGGTGATAGTATAGTTTTCATTATCAGATTTAATCTATTTTGTAATTTTGTTAACAAGAAATCTTGTTAGATATACAGCCAAATAAAGAATAGCATTTTATTTATTTGCTAACTGAGACAGTTCCTTGTCTGGTAAAAATACAAACCACAAATCCTTGATTATATCATCATAAAAGCTGGTAAATGAGCTTATGTGCCAGACCAATGCACCAATGAAACCTTCGCCATGTGCTGTGTGCTCTAAAAGTTCTAATTTATGCACCAAAGTGTTTCGTTTTCAACTCAGTTGCATGATTGCTCACTTAATCACAACAAAAAGAAAGCTCAGCTGAACTCACCTGGAGGAGAGACTCTCGGTGCGACTTGGAAATCAGGACTTGATTGTGTCCAGCAGTCCCTCACGCCTAAAATAAAAAACCCCACACGTACCAAAATGACTGTACATGCCATGAGAGGTAGTACTTCTCCTGCAAATGATTGAGAACAAAGAAGCGGGTGGCCAGTGTTTATTTGTTCAGCGCCAGGATCATAAAGTGGGTTGTATGGTTCACAGAGGGAACACTTCATCTTCTCATCATGCAGCAGAAAGCCATGGCTGCGCTCGCTCCCTCTGTCAAACAGGTCATATCCGTGTCACTTCCACTAACAGCTCCCTTTCTTTGTTTCATTCTTCTTTTCATTGTTTCATTCTTCTTTCTCTCTTCAATTGCACTAACCTTCATCCTCACATTAATTAGCTGTCATTGTTTAAATTATGAAGTCCCCTTTCAAATTTCTGTCCAGCAAATGCACAGTAACTGCTACCGCTGCAGCAACACTAAGTTAATTCTACAATCCTCCCTTTCTTCATAAGTTTTTCTAATATTTGCATTTGAAAAGCATTAAGCCATGCAGTTTTTACTTTTTCACCAAAAATCTGCTATCAGTTTAGGAACTGGAGCACTTGTTTCTTCATATTACATGTTTTATATGCAAGGGGCAACAGTTGCCCTCCGGGGAATATTATTTTGCTTTTTCCAATAAAGTGAAAATAACAGAAACAATCTTATTGACTGGTTTTTTAATACAGGGTGGAACAACAGTGTCCTCCGTGTGCCATTTATGACCACAAATCCTTTATGTAGAGAGAAATCCATGTTTTGCACATCAAACCCTGAACATATTTCTACAGTGTTAATGCCTGTAATTGCTCCAAGTAAAAAATAAAAAATAACAAAAAACATACAGCCTCAATTTTTTGCATGAAATTTGACTTTGCATTTATGTAGAAGCAGGTGAAAAATATGATCTTCATTTTTTTTTTTACTGTTTCCAAATGCAATTAACTCTAGTTACAATCTCCAATATTATATCCATGCTTTACTGTTGACCCTGAAAGTGACTGTTACTGATACATAAATACATATATTGTATACATAAATAGTTAATTTTCAAACAGACACACTGTCTCAGTGAAGTCCATCGATGCTGCACAGGTGTAGATGATGCACAGCTGAGGTCTACGGCAGTTTATGTGGAGGGGATGGAGGGAGTAGGGGGAGAGGGCATGGCCGGGCGGTTTCGGGCACTGTTAGCAGGAGGTGAAAGTTTTCCAGAAGAAGTTTTTACAGGGGGCTTTGCGATCGCGCTGAGGCAGCGATAGCCTGTTATAGACAGCCCTCTCCTCCAGGCGAGACTCCAGCGGCTCCTCGAAATCCACAGGTGCCGCTTCCCCTGGCAGCATGTTGGTGTCCAGAGCTCCGTCCAACAAGCCCGACACCAGCTTTAGGATCAGCTCCTTCCGCTCTTTGCTCAACTCCTGACCAAAAACACACAGAAGGAGAAAACATATGAAAACACTAAATTTTCACTTAACTCTGAAGCATCTTTTCAAATACAACTTTCAAATGCATCTTTTATCACACAGTTATCATAAGTTCACTCTTTTTTTCCCCCTTAAAATTTTAAATCAATAACAGTACAATTTCTCAGACTTTTCAATGACCTCAGTTTAAAATGAGAAAAAAGATAAATCCTCTTGAATGACGATGGGAAATAATAATTTCCTCACCCTGTTCACATGGATGGGGCTCCTATCGTCCACAGGAAGCACGGCAGCTGCTCTAACACTGAACAGAACCCCCATGAGAGCAGCTAACACCACCAGGAGCTGCATGCTGAGACAGGAGAGCAGTACCAGAGCTACAGGAACAGGAGCCTCACAAAGCAGGAGTGTGTGGATCTGTGTGTGTGTATGCGTGTGTGTGTGTATGCGTGTATGTGTGTGTGTGTGTGTGTGTGTGTCTGTCTGTCTGAGCGAGAGAGTCTCAGATCAGTCAGAAGTCCGGAGGAGAGAGCTGAAGAAAGTACAGTGCAGATGGAGGCAGCGGCTCATCAGATCTGGAAACCACAGATGGTTCTTCTGCTCTACCTCTAAAGTCCCTCACCCTTTTATACACCTCTCCCCTCCTCCTCTTGTGTCCGCTACTGACGTAGAGGGTGGTGGGTGTATGACGGAGGGTGTGTAACTGCATGCCGTTGGGGGTGTGAGTACGTGAGCATGAAAGAGGACGGGAGATGAAGGGGTCAGGATGCAACAAATAAACCCTTTTAAAAGTTTAACCTTTTTTTTTTTTACAAATTGTGAGGTTCTTGCGTTTATGTGATTCACCAGAAAGGAACATCTGCGGGGAGCAACGACGTCATAAGGCCACTCTATAACCAGTTTTTGATGCCAACAACCATTTCAAACCACTCGGACCATCAGGCGGATGGAGAATGGCTCCACTAATCAACCTGTGTGATATCACAGGTTTAACTTTAAGGGTCCTCAACAATCTTAATAAAAACTGTCCCTTTCCCCTTTAGAACCAAAGGAGTCCAGAAATCAAACTGACCACATCCTCACTTAGCTTTTAATACGTGTTGACACTTGTCTTCAGGCAACATCTGATCTGTGTCACAGAGCTTCTTTGACGCCTGCAGATTACAATCGAACCATCTGACACCCTCTATAACATGGCAAAGAGTCTTCCTCAGGAAGACACTTTGCTTTCATCACAAATGGAGTTGAGTATACATAACTGTTTTAATGAAAATAAAGACTTCCTAACTGGACATTTAGGACTACAGTGGAGTGAGAATGATGTTTTTCATTAACATTCTCTTTAAGGTTGAGTATGCTCGAAAAACTGAATAAAACTACTTGTAGAATTTTGTGAAGATAAATATTAATCTACTGTCTTTAACTTTGAACAAGTACTAAAAAACCAAAAGTATTTTCAAATATGGGGATTTTAGTTCAGTATCTTAAAGAGAACAATTCAATCTATAACATGAATATGAACCATACCATAATTTATTATTCAACAATAACAACTGGCCAAAAAAAGGAAAAAGTTAGTAAACAGGTGGATAGTTGTTTAGTTTATACTACTACCGTAGTTACCACATTTTCTACATCCGAGACATTTATAGGAGCGCCCCAGGGCTCACTCCCAGGTCTACTGATTAACTTTTGTTAGGGATTAAAATGACATGAATCAAAGCAGTTTTGAGTGAGAACAAAAACAAAGGTGGTTCCAGTAATATGACACTCATGTCAGCACAGGGGGCAATAGAACAATGTCAAACTAAATAGCTTTTTCAAGCATTTGACAAGATAAAAAAGAAAAAAAAAACCATCAGTGTCATTCCACTGAAGTATTGACACGGACTGGGTCCCTGCAGACAAAACTGAAGTAATTTTAACTTTGTATACAACGTGTATAAAAACTGTTTGTACATGAATCTCACTTCAAGTCCAAACAAGTGGATGACCAATGTGCAGCAAACTATTGTCAACAGATGCAAAAAGGAGTGGAGCTTGTGGCCTCTGCTTCCTGGATCTGAACAAAACTTTATGGCTTTGCACATTTTATCTCTAGAATAAGATAGCATACACTCTATCCTCCTCACATCTTTTTTAAACTCTTAAAGGTTCCTTGAAGCTCTTAAGATTAAAACAAATTGGTCCCAGCTACCAGTACATATTCAGTCTTAAGTATCTTTTTTGGCAAAGGAGTGACTCTGAAGTGCTGTATGCAGGTTCACTGTAGAGAGTATTGTTGGATTAATAAAACATGAGCTGAAGTCGATGAAGAGTGCCATAAAATGGAAATGTGGTTGCGTGCAAAGGCTTAGGCAGCCCGAGTCAAAGTCTCAGTTATTATTACAATAAGAACCAATTTCTAGCTTTATATATTGGTTTCTTTCTTTACCTTTCCATTACTTCCACAATGTGCTGATATTTAAAGCTGTGTAACTCTTTTACCCAGACGAATTAGTAATCTCTTATTGCTAGCTCACTTGCTTTGTGTCTTCACTGTGGTTTCTTGTTTGGGTGTATCAAAAACCTTGTCCTCTATGTACTTTATGGCTTTAATCTAGTGCCACCCCTGTGTGCTACTGGCACTGAAGTGCCACAGTTTGGTTTTGGAGCCATTTTGCTCTGTCCTCAGCTGCACCTCAAGTCCTACCAGGAGCACGTCAGAAGACAGTAGAACAAAAGTAGACCGATGTTCATCACCAAATAGACTGGATCCATATATCTTAGGATTGGAGTGGAAAGTCACACACCACAATGCTTCTGGTGGGACCACTCTCAGTGACTAGAATGGACATTTTTATGGTGGTCGGAGCACAGACTGTAGAAAACAATGGACGAAGCAGTAAATCACGTGACACATTGATTTCTGAAGAGGGGTTTTGAAGCCAGTTTTTATCGTCGTACAGGTTGCAGCAATGTTGCTCAAGAGGCTGAAAGGAACACGTTCACCATATGAGTCAAATTCAAAGTCAAAGTTATCTTGGCCCTTTTGGACTAGTCCTTACTCGGCCCGACTCGGCTCGTCACGCCTCTACCCGTTTTGTCCCCGTTTGTTTTTCCACAGCCAGGGGAGAAGTGGGCAGGTTGGGGTGAAGCTGCTGTGACGTACTCGATTGCGCAACCGCTTTGTTCATGTCGGCGCTGATGAGAAATCAGCTGGAGCCGTGAGCGGCTGAGAGTAAAACAGCCCGTCTACATCCCTTTTTTAATTCTCTCCTCAGCCACCAGGTTTATGAACATCTGCACCTCAGAGTTGGATCACCAAACAGACGTTTTATGCTTTATAATAAAATCGCTGCGAGTCGCGCTCGCGCTGACTCCCGCTTCCTGATTCAAACGTCTGACGGCCCCGCCCCCCGACCAATCAGTGGCACGGAGGGTGGTGACGTCAGAAATAGTCCCGGCTCAGCCCGGATAGAACCTCGCCAGAATGGTTACAGAAATAGTATCGGCTTGGAGCGGCTCTACCCGTCTCAGCCCCGAGTGCAAAAGCGCAAGACGGGGCCGTGGTGGGTAGAACCGAGCTGAGGCGGGACTAGTGGAAAAGGGCCAATAGGCTCCCCAGATCTTTCAGCTTAACCCCGTCGAAATATCTGCACAGCTGCCGTCAGACATTTACAGTGGGATATATACCAACTAACATGTTGACTTGGCAACGGAGTCAAAAATGATTGCGGGGTGTAAAATCAAACGATTGAGACCAAAATGTTGTTTTTTTTTTTTTTTACATGTAAATATGTTTATTTCTGCTCTAAAGTTGGACATTTAAACATGTGTCAGTGGAGATTGACTTGCTTTTGGAGCCTGCTTCTTTCGGTCAGTCAAGGAACTGCAACGAATCTTAGCTCCACATCAAATATAATCAAACTTAATTTATATAGCAATTTATAAGTGCTTTATATAATAAAATCAACACCAACATATACAAAAAATCACACACTCATGGTTAAAAACACACATCTGCTCATTTTCACACACATCCTCACTTTAATTTGTCTTTTTTAAAAGGCTGTTCCACAGATGAGGATGGTAGTAGTGCAACGAGGTCTCGCCAAAAGTTTTTGTTCTAACTTTAGGAACAATTAAAAGGCCGGTACCAGAGGACCTCAGGGTCCGCGAGGGCTCATACTTTAAAAGCAGATCAGACAAATAGGAAGGCCCAAGACCATTAAGACATGTGTAAACTAATAAAAGAACCTTAAAATCAATCCTGAAATGCACAGGGAGCCAGCTGAGCGATTTTAATGTGTGAACATGAGCCTCAACCTGGAAGTTGGATGGTAGGTGCTGGGAGTTAGGGATTAGATGTCTCGCAAGCTATTACCCAGACTGATGCCTGAATGTGGCATCATATTCGACTGAAACTAATATTTTATCAGCTTTAGTGTGCCAAGCAAGTCATTTTAGTTCACAAGCTGCTCTTTGCCCATGAGCCTAACAGCTGTAGAAATGTCCGTGTACTTGAAGTTTGGTTGTTGTTGTTCTTTTACTGTAGACTTCACTTTTTTTTAACCATTTATCTTGCTTCACAATTTTGAGACTATAATTAAGACAACGGTGAAGCACCTTTGTAAAACACCCTACTCTTCTGCATTGTTACTTTAGCTGAATCATTACTTCATCCATTAATGAATAAAATGATCTTCACTGTCACTAGCTGAAAGCAAAATCCAAAGCATGATGGCACCTCCTCCCTGCTTCAAAGCTGGAGGCAGAGAGGGGTTCTTTTCTTTAAGACTTAATAGTTTAATTTTGAAAATGAATTTTGCTCATTGTATAAATTAAAAGTTAAAAAAAATGTTTTAACTCAATTGGACCTCTAGGTTTTTTTTTCTAAAATGTTTCAGACATATTTGGATGTTCATCTGTGAACTGTTACAGTAACAATTGCAGAAAACGTGGCTTCATTGAATCTTCAAAAGCCAAAATACCCCTGAAGACACCACAAGGAGTCTTCCCTTAGAGCTGTTTATTTAGTTATTGTTTTCCAGATCTCAAGTTAATCTTTACAAACTAATGAAAGAAAAGTTGTGAAAATATACTTTGCCTTTCCTATTTTGTGAGCAGCAACTGTCACAATGTATCGTGAACCAAGCGGTTGGTTGCCAAGAAAAGCCCAATTCTTGCATCCTGGTTCAAAAAATCCTGGTATTTTTCAAAACTTTGCAGCTTGTGTAAGCTGGACGATATCAGTTACCGTGAGCTTGCTGTGGCTCTAACAAGCCAATGAGGACTGACGCCTTGTTATTTTGAATGCATGCTCCTGTACGTTACAAGTTTGCAAATTAAAAAAAGTTCAGTTACGAAAGTAATTTTGCTCAAAAACTGACCGTGGAGAGCTGAATACAGCTCTGAGAACAGCTCTGAGCCTTGATTATATTTCTAACTGGGAGGGAATAGTGTTTGAGAAGTTGGCGTCAAAGCTCACAAACTTATCCCTGAAATGGCACAATTAAGAGAGTTTAGCGGATTTGCTCTTGTGCCACTGGCAGGGAACACTGAGTACTTGTATTCCTGTATGCCTCGTTTGACATGTTCAAATTGCTTTTTCATGCTTGCATCACAGTTTTGGTGGGTATTTTCTTCTGATCTGAAGAAGTCCTGGGGCCCAATCCAGAGATGTGCTGAATGCTGAAAAGCTTACAGTATTGTCAATACATTTGAAGAGCCTACAACCACTTGCTGCCTCAAAGGTACATGAAGTGAAAATTGAAAAAGACTTCAAACAGTCAGAACTGTCAGTATGATGAATGTTATAGGCTGCCTCTAAGCCAGCCATGCAAAACATGGGAATCACTGCAGAACACTGAGGTGTTCACATGGTGCTATGTAATGAACGGGTGAATCTGGATGTGTCGATCCTTTTTTGAACAGAACCATAAATGTGGAAGCTTGAGATACGCAAGAACTTCTATGTATTGTTTTCACATTTTTGTTCCTGTAGTACAGATATCCCTGAAGCATAAATATCAAATCAATCCATCCTCCTATCAGTTCCTGCTGCTTCCTACTAATTCTGGAGGTAACCTGGACAGGTCACATCAAATCATATCAGTGCTTTTTCCATGTTCAGAATGTAAGCCAGTAGTGTAGCTGAGGGTAGAGACCAAAAACACACACTTATGACACCAGGAAAAATAATACAGTGCAACTTGGTGACATCTAAAGAGGATAGTGAGTTCTGGTGTTTTCCACAGAAACCGCTATAGCTGATGCAACAGTCGCAACAGCGCTGCAATCAAACCCCCTGACAAAAAGAATGAGAATTTTAATTCAGCCCAGGGGCTTTTCAATCAAATTTAGAAAAGTAAAAAATAAATAATTCAAGTGCATGTTCCTTTTTTTCCCCTTTTGTGCCTGTACGGCAGCTAAACGGGCTCACCCACAGCAGATTCACGGATGCCACCTGGTGGCTGAATGTTGAAACTACATTTCTGAATAACTTATTGCAGCAACAGATGAAAATACTCATCAGTATTTTGGAAAGTGATTTCACAAGTGGTGATTCAGATAAACTTTCAGAGAGATTTGGGATTCTAAAAACAAAAGTTGATTAAAATAAATAAAGGTTCTCCTGTTCCAACATAATCAATGACATAGGCGTATAACTCTTAAGCTATCACTTTATATTGTCTATTAATACCAAAAATATCAAAACATGGCAAAATAAAATTTGTTACCAATTTATTAGTTCATAATTCTTATAAAAACACAAATTAATTGTTTCGGTATAACACCATGGCTCAACAGAGATAATCTTGACTTACATAGTAAATTATTATCATTGTTATTTTACATTAATTCACTAAATTAATCAAAAAGAAACATTAGTTTTCCAAATGAAGAAATATAAATATGCTGCAATATGACTGCAGGCTTACTACCAGTAGACAACACCCAATTGTGTAGTTTATAATTGCATAATGAATTGACGTCCTTAAAAAAAAACGAAATAAACAAAACATCGTGATCTGACAATCTCCATGAATGTACTTGATTTTTACTATTCTTTTTTAAGCAGCCATTTTACATTTTAATACTAATATTAGAGTTTTGTTTCAAAGTCAGTCAAATGTATGTGATCTCAAGTTGATATTAAAAAGGGATCGTACTCCTCTCTTGTGTCGGATACCATCTACGTTAGATACAGACAAGCTTTTCTCTTCCGGAAAACATTAATATCAGGCACTATAAAGTTCATGTGTCTCAGAACGATCAATAACCTGAATGTTTAGTCATGACAAATGGTTACTGTATTTTCCAACGAGCACAGATATAACACAAATATGCAGCAATACATGAATACAGTTTATATACTCTAAAATGTGGGTAACATATTGCATAATATGTAGTTACAGTGAATCAAATAAACAGTACACCCTTTCAGAATGAGGTCAGGATGATGGCAACGCGCTTCCCTCAGCCCCGCTCATCAAACTGCTTTTCCACCAAACGCTGATGAAACATTTACAGAAATAAAAATCTGAATACGTGAGAAACACCAAGAGTGTGTAAGACTGTAGGAGGGAAACACTGACACGAGATTACTACTCAGTTACTTCCCACCGACTGATGTCTCTTGGTGAAGGTGACCTATGCTGAGGAGGTGAGGAAGTTGTAAAAACGAGGTCATTTGTTTCTGTGGTCTGAGGGGGCAGGTAGACGGGTCGAGGAGGAACACGGCGGTCCGTTTCTGGTCACGCTTCGCTGAGAACCTGTCGATGATTAAGAAGACGGTGAGTGGAAAGGAAACACTACCCAAACAAAATACAAAAGTAATCAATACAACTTACCTTCCTCGCAAACTCGGGGAGAACAAATGATGCTTTGTGAACTTCTGCGTTGTAATATTTTAGGTTCATACTTTCCACTTCTTCTTTTGACATTGCGTTCACTGGTTCCCTGAAATTTGTTTCCTGATTTGGAAAATAGAAGAGAACTTCTGTAACCTGATACTCATCAATGATGACAGAGAAACAGTGAACACGTTTAATCAGTGAAGAAAAGTTTCACAATGGGCCATTAACTTGTCCTTGATCCTACAGCTCTGACTGACAACTGGGGGGCGATAGGCACACTTACAGGACTTTTACTACAGAGCATGAATCCAATTTGACCACTGGGATAAGTTGGGATGGTGCTGTAGGCGTAGTCCACCACAGGGAATAGTGTCTTGCAGAAGATCCGCATCTCCTTTATCAACTCCAAATGAAGCCATTGACACTCTCCTGGAAAATTGACAAGAGCAACAGAAAGGCTGTTTTCACCATTTTTCTGCACTCTATTGTCTTATCTTAAGATGATTTGAAGATATAACTGCTTTTAGTTGACCTGAAAAAGATATTCACTGATATTTAACTAGTTAAATGCTAAACTCCAGTTAAAACGTACCTTGGGAGCAAAGGATTCCACCGCTGGTCAATGCTGCCTTCATGAGCTGATAGTAGGACTCCTTGAACAAACTTTCAGCGGGTCCTGCAGCGCAAACATCAAATCAAATCAAACTTTATTTATATAGCACTTCTCATACAAATAATGCAACACAAAGTGCTTAACAAAAAAACAAATAAACATAAAACTTATTAATGCCCTGCCCCCCTCCCCCCTCCCCGCACACACAAGCACACTACAATTCACCTAGGTTATACACACAGACACACGGTGCAGACATGGCTAGGCACAGAGGATCCAGGTGAGGAAACGGTAACAGGGAGCCGTCCACGCCAGGAGGTCTCATAGCCCGCAGCTACAAGGGGGGGGGGGCCCACAGAGACCATCCCGGCCCGGACGGAAAGAGGAGTCCACACCACAGCGGTGAAGCCGTGGTGCAGAGCTCCACAACCATCCAGGCCAGAACCACCCCCAGGACGACACCCCTGCAGGCCAGAGTCACTCCCAGCATGGAGGCTCCTCATGAGGAAACACTGGAGCTAAAAGCTACAAACATCACCAGTCAGAATTCGACTACGCTCTAAAAGATGGAACCGAGAGGCAAAGCAGTATTTGGAGGGTGAACCTACCGACTGGGTCTGAGGAATCAGTTATAATGATATCAAAGGCATCCTGGTTCTGCTTCATGAATTCAAAGCCGTCCCCAACGTGGAGGGTGAGTTTGGGACTGAAAAAGCCTTTGGCCATTCCTGGGAGGAACTTCTTGGATACGTTAATGACATCCTAAAGGGCAGACAACATCAGCATCAGCATCCATGTGACATGGTGTGAGCAGGCCTCTTGCAATTACTACATAAATCATCCGATTGTAATTATTTGAGATGGAAGACTTAAGAACGGGATCATTTGGTTGAATGTTGTGCAATTATAGTTTACAATTAGATGCACAGTGTGACTATCAAACATGTTCAAACAAACACCAGGAGTGTTGGTTCAGATTGGTTCATTCGGAATATTGAGTCATTTACTTTCACTCACGTAACTCCAAAAATCACGTGAGGAATGAGGTCGGCTTGGTTTGAAAGTGGCAAAGCTCCACTCCTTTTGACACATGTGAACGACAAAGTGGCGGCAAAGTATTTAACGTACCACTCTCCCTGGGACTTTAGTTGGAAAATCAGTTTGCCAAATGGACCAGAAACTTTAACAATTTGTGAAGCACATCCGCCAGCAATGTTTCAAAGGGGGCAGTGTGCAAGTGGCTGGTGTGACAACTGAAGATTCAGTCAATCCAACAACGCTGTAAAGGCTGAGCTGCATTCATTACATTTATGAGTCATATTTGATTGGAAAAATATAAGATATTCATTACAATCTTGATCAGAAAAGACACTGTAGTACATGTATGCAGCACACTGGAAGAGAAACGCAGAAGGCCTGATTACTTCATCTCAGCTGCATTACTGATAAATGCCTGAACGGACATCTTAACAGGTAAAAATACCACCCCATTGTTTTATTTTAAAGGAAAGGATTTATTTATTTATTTTGTCTCGGTAAATAAAAAATACTTAAGTAAATTCTCATAAACATGTACTCATTAATAAAGCACTCAAAACATTAAACAAAAAAAAAGTGTTTTGGTAAAGTCAACTGAAGTGGTTTTAAATTCCTCCACTCAGCTCAAAACAATCACATCTTTAGTTGGGAGAGCTCAAGATA